>NW_018220029.1:29599-41807 GCF_001263595.1 Phalaenopsis equestris
ATATATTTTCTTACCTTTTTAATATATTATTTCATTTGTATATTCTCATGAATGGTATTTATTGTCTTACCTGATCACCCGTAATACTATTTGTGTTTTTATTATTGTTGTGCAGGAAGATTCGTGGTGAAAGGGTGATAATTTAACGACTTAGCATTGCATGAAGATATAACACAAACACAATTAATAGAAAAGTAGTAGGATGAGACATTGAGATTTTTATGAGAAAACAAAACCCATAAATGAAAAAAATCACAGGTCTAGCTCATTCAAAGTAATATATTATGTAATTGTAATACATAGGTCCACTCATCTCGTGAATTAAGGAAGATGGAATTACAAGGTTGATATTAGTAGTTGCAATATAACAGTGTACAATAGCCGTCTAGCTTTATTGATTGTAATTGGGCTACAACTAATGTAGTTCTTAGCAATAACACTGCTAATAGGTCTTAAAGGTTGTAATATTTTATCATAAAGTATGTAATTGGCGGTTGCAAAGTGTCAGCTAACCACATAGGTCATAGTTGCAATTTGCAATAACGGTTCGTGACGTAGTTCATAGTTGGAAGTTACAGCAGTGTCAGTTCGTCACAAAGGTTATAGTTGAAAGTTGTAGTAGCAATTAGCCACATAAATCGTAGTTGATCACATGTGTCATAGTTGGCTATCACAATAATGTCAATTTGTCACATAGGTCGTAGTTGGAAATTACAGTAACAGTTAGTCATATTGGTCGTAGTTGGCTATATTGGTTATAGTTTATAGTTGCAATAACAGTTAGCCATATAAAGTATAGTTGATTATATAGGGCATAGTTTAAAGTTGCGGTAGTGTTAATTGGCCATAGAGACTATAGCTTCAAGCTGCAATAACATTAGTTTTGAAATTTAGACCAGATCAACCGGTCAGACCGGTCCAACCGATAACATGACTTGGTTCCGATTCGGGTGGGATCAAGAACCAGATCAAATTAAATTAAGAATTTTGCCCACATCTACATCTGGCTGTAAATATATATTTGTAGTTTTTCATTATTTTAAATAACAGAATTTTCTTACCAACTATCCAAAGGGTCATCGGGTATAAAAGGCTAATTCTTAATAATAAATTGGTTTATGTGATATCACTTAATCACGTAAAGTTTACTCTTCCTACCACTACCCAAGTGACCTAAATGAGGCCTACAATCAATCATCTCTTATGTTGTTCTACTATAAAGAAATATAGATGAAAAGTTTATCAATTTATTAATAAGCTAATTACGTTCAACAGACTAATATGATGCATTCCTATTCAGTATAAGAGACTATAGAATGAAGCAACTATGACATAGAAGATTTTACGTTCAACAGACTAATGTCATGCAGCAATTACGTTCAACAGACTAATAAGTTTACTCTTCTCTTAGAATGAAGATTTTTTTCTTAGATCAGATCATAATCAACAAACTTAAATATGATCAATATATTCATAAATCAAATATAAATTGATTCATGCATGAATCAGACCGAACTAGCTTAAACAAAAAGCAGATTCTCTCTCTCTCTCTCTCCCTCTCCCTCCCTCTCTCCCTCCCTCCAATAAATATTAGAACGAAGCCTTGTAACAATATTTTAATAATACATAGAAGAATAGTTATCTCTCCCTCGATAGTTATTTTATAAACATTTATCAATCCTACTTAAATGAAGCAACTTTATCAGCCACACCATCTGAACATTTTATTGTCTGCAACAATAATCAATCACAACATTTATTATTTTTTGTATATCTTTGCTTCCTATATCATAAATGATTGTCACTCACTTCACTCTAAATATGTGAATACATGCACTTCTTCATAAAACTATGGCACTTTGGTCATGAATGTTGGAATACATGCTTAGGATTGCTTATTAAGTCTAGGTTTAATTGAGTCAAGTTTGTTCCTTAATCTTAAGAGTTAGTTGCTATTTTTCTTGATTTTATTTCTTGTTATTTTCTTGGCAGATTTTTAGGTCTTTTTCATGGAAGTTTGTTATTAGCTCCAAGTTTAAATATTGTAAGGCTACACAAAAGGTGTGTGGTTCTAATTTTCCCTTCAATATACAACAATTCTTTTAAGTTATCTCTTCTTTCTCATTTCAAGAAACCAACAATTTGGTATCAGAGCTCTCTTCTTAAGGGACATGTGCATGAGTTTGAGTGACAATGCAGATCGAAGCTAGTTTTTTCCTTAGTTGCTCCACCAGTGTTTGACGGAGACAACTACCGGATCTGGGCAGTCTGCATGGAGACATACCTGGAAGCTTTGGGTCTCTGGGAAGCAGTGGAAAAAGACTATGACATTCCTCTTCTCCCTGAAAATCCCATCGTAGCACAAATTCAAGCACAAAAGGAGAAGAAGACAAAGAAGTCCAAGGCAAAAGCCTGTTTGTTTGCTGTAGTTTCCTCCACGATCTTCACTTGTATCATGTCTTTGAAAACGACAAAGGAGATTTGGGATTATCTCAAATATGAGTATGAAGGAGATGAAAGAATTCGAGGTATGCAGGTGCTAAATTTGGTTCGTGACTTTGAATTGCAAAAGATGAAGGAGAGAGAAACCATAAAGGAGTCTCTAACAGACTACTCAACATAGAAAATTGTGTCAAATTATTGGGTTGTTCTCTGGAAGATTCAAGGATTGTTCAAAAAATATTTGTAATTGTACCTGAAAGATTTGAGGCTACCATCACCACCTTAGAAAACATGAAGGATCTGTCAAAGATTGCTTTGACAGGACTCTTAAGTGCTTTACAAGCACAAGAGCAGAGGCGTGTAATGTGGGAAGAAGGAGCTGTCGAAGGAGCACTATCAATCAAGCATCAAGATGATGAAAAAAATAGGTGGCCCAAGAACAAGAAGTTTCAAGCTACAAGTGGACAAAGCTCTGCACTTGAGAATGGAAACAAAGCTAAAAATAAAAGATTAGAAGCTAAAAATAAAAGATTAGAAGTAAAAAAAGATTACCCTCTATGGCAACATTATGGCAAGAAATGTCATCCTTCTTTCAAATGTTGGAGAAGACCAGATGCAAAGTGCAACAAGTGCAATCAAATGAGACATGAAGCTGTCATTTGCAAGAATAAAAATCAGCAGCAAGGAGATGAAGCATAATTGGTAGATCAAGAAGAAGATGACCGACTTTTCGTTGCAACTTATTTCACGAGTTATGAAACAAGTGAAAAATGGCTCATTGGTAGTGGTTGCACTAATCATATGACACATGACAAGGAGTTGTTCAAGAAATTGAAGAGCACCGAGTCCAAGAAGGTCAGAATTGGGAATATTGAATATATTGCAGTCAAAGGAAAGAGCGCCATAGCCATTGTAAGTTGTTCAGGAACCAAGTTGATCATCAATGTTCTTTATGTACTAGATATTGATCAAAACTTGGTTAGTGTTGGTCAATTAATAGAAAAGGGATTCAAAGTGATGTTCAAGGAGAAGGTCTGTGTGATAGAGGATGCTACAGGCCAAAAGATATTTGAAGTTAAGATGGCAGGGAGGAGTTTTTTACTCAATCCAATGCAGGAGGAGCAATCAGCCTTTCTAATCAAAGAAAGTCTCTCAATGATATGGCACAAGAGACTCGTAAACTTTGATGCAGGGTTGAGGGAATTAGAACTGGAGTCAACCATACAGAAAACAACTGCATAACTTTTAGAGTTGAAATCTCGCCTTTGAGTATCGAAACAGAACTCTCAGTCATGTCGCGAATGAATGAAGAATTGAAAGATGAAATCGATAAGGCAATGGAGAGCCAATTTGATTCAGAGGTGAGGATGATAAAGGCTACTACATAAGTCACATAACTGAAAGCAAACCTCTTAGATAAGGAGACACAGCTACAAAGCATTATGGATGAGAATGAACTGTTAAAATCGGAGCTCAAGAGAGACAAAGAGCACCAGGAGAATTATGCTGCAGCTATATTGGATGCTAAGAGAACAAAAGATTCAAAACAAGAAGCACATATGAGACTAGGTGTTGTCAATGGGGAGGCTGAAAAGAATAACAAGAAGATAACAAAGGTTTTGGAGCATCTTGAGGCTGCTCAGGTAGTGCAATCAAAGATGGAGGCCGAGCTGAGGAGGCTTAGGGTGCAGTCAGATCAATGGAGAAAGGCAGCTGAAGCAGCTCAACAGTTCTCACATGATGGAAGAATGGCAGAATAGTTGAGAGGATGGGCTCTCATAAATCATACTGCAATTCACTTCTCCCCGGGAAGCTGCTAACCTCCCCTTTCTCCGACGACTTGGATGATGATTCTCCCAAGAGGAAGAATGACAATATGCTAAGGAAAATTTTATTGGATCTCAATCTGGAGCAGAAAGAAAGTACTAAGTTTTTGTTGGCAACCAAGCAGCCATTTCCATTTCCCATCATCCTTTGTTTCATGGGAAAAGTAAGCATTTCAACATCAAGTTATTTTTTTAAGAGAAGTGCAGAAAGAAGAATTTGTGACTCTGGTTTACTGCAAATCTGAAGATCAGTTAGCAGATTTATTTACAAAGTCACTTTTAATCAGCAAGTTTGAGTTACTAAGGCAGAAATTTGGTGTTCGTAGCTCCTGAAGCAAGGAGTGTTGGAATACATGCTTAGAACTGCTTATTGAGTCTAAGCTTAATTGAGTCAAGTCTGTTCCTTAATCTTAGGAGTTAGTTGCTATTTTTCTCTTAATTGAGTCAAGTCCGTTCCTTAATCTTAGGAGTTAGTTGCTATTTTTCTTGATTTTGTTTCTTGTTATTTTCTTGGCTGATTTTTAGGTCTTTTTCTTGGAAGTTTGTTATCAGCTCCAAATTTAAATATTGTAAGGCTACACAGAAGCTGTGTGGTTCTAATTTTCCCTTCAATCTACAATAATTCTCTTAAGTTTTCTCCTCTTTCTCACTTCAAGAAACCAACAATGAACACTCTTCCATTTTTAAAGATGATCACTACACATCTTTTATATGCTAAATTGATCTAAAATGAAGGACCTCCAAAAAATTTGACATGAAAAAATTTAAATTATTATGAAAGCTAAACTAAAATGAGTACTCTTTCTAGCAATATTAAATTGGTAAAAAAAACAAACCAGTTAGCTCCAACTTAAAGCAAAATGCTATACTAAAATACTTGTTATGTTTCGGCATGAAACCTTAAATTTCAAGGGTTAACTAACTCTAAAATTATTTTTGGCCACCTCAATCTTCTTATGTCACCCATTTACCAACTCCAAGGCATCATGCCTTTATCCATATAAAGAAGATCAGCCCATACATTCTCAATAGCTTTTATGATTTTTTTTATGATTATATTTTATTTATTACCTTCAAATATGTATTTTAGCCTTATCTCTATTGTGGGGGACTAACTTGGCAAACCTTAACATCCTTCATAACTTTCTTACATTGTTTCATCCTCTACCTTTAAATCATATGACCTTATATTAAGTGGTAAGGTCTACCTATTTTTTCTTATTCACATATATGCTCTTCGCACATTATCTTGTCTCTCCTCTTCAGCTCTCGTTGATTGCACGTCCATGAAAATGTTTATTTAACCATCTCTAAGGGGCATCTCCATGTTCCTATAATTTCTTTTTTTTTTAATATCGATTGTTCCATCAGGGGAAGGACTAACTTAACCATTCTCAGTTATCTCCATGAACTTATTGCATTGATTTTTTCATAGCCTTTAGGTCATGCCTACTTCACCTCCATATAGAGGATTAACCTAACCATCCTCCATTATAATTATAACCTATTAATGCAACCTAATTCTTCACCTCGTGGGGAGTATTGTTTTAATGTTCTATCATAATTCATCATTAATTTGTAATAAGTACACTTATAATAAAGAAGAAATGGTAATTATTTGTATTAATATCTTCTATAAATTCATAAAATGGTGATTCATTATAATTCTAAACTATTATTAATCGATAATTTTTCAACTGATATAAATTCTATAAGTTTTTTTTTTTTTAATTCTTTGTTCTACATATAAAAATCGTTTCATCTTCTTATTTGTTTACTTTATCATTTTATATGTGTGAGGTCGTTCATAGCTAAGGCAAATAATCTTGTTCTACAAACGAGTGGCAGCCTTCACTCTCTTTTGACTTGCTATTGTAAGGACAATTATAGCGCTTTGTGTGGGAGCTTGATACTAAATGATAATTACTTCTTAGCCATCAATGAAGATGAGAAGCAGAGATTGGACTCTGAGGAATATGATAAAGGGAAAACTTTAAGAATAAAGGACTTTCTTCTATATTTATAAACACTTACATTGTTGATATATAAAAAGATGTAAATCAACTTTAAGTGATGTGACCATTGACTGAAATAACCTTTAAAGGTCTCTTATGTCGTCGATATACTCTTAAAAATAACTGAGGAACTAAATGATCTATTAAAATCATTCAAATCAAATTCAGGTTGATTTGACTAATTAGGTGAAGTCCACAACATGGACAAACGAGGGTCAAATAGTCTATTGATTAAGAATCAGCCCAAGTTTAAAAGAGTGTAAGAACTCACCTATCTATTTATCTCCAAAGGCCAAGTAGATTGATCTGCCTAAATAGCTCAATATGATTATTTGCAATTTATGATTAAAAAAAAGTGATTTTGAGCAATACATATTTCAAAATCTGAAGAATGCATCTAAAATACTCAAAAGCTAAAGTTGCTACAAAAACTTTATTATATTTTATTTATTAATTGATGTATTTGTCTTGAATATAATATTTACTATATAGTTGTACTTTTGTCTCACCTATACATACAGGTTCAAAGGGCAACCATAGGGAAAAAAAATTAATTTTCTTGAATTCTTAACTTTATGGTAATAAAAAAACTCATCAAAATTTTGTCCTAATCTTTTATCTTTTGTTTTTGTAGCAAATGCTGTTGGTATGGTAGAGATGCAGCTCCCAAACAAATTTGATCCCAACAACTCCATATTAACAAATCTAATATCTCTCATCATGTGATGTCAAGTGATAGCCGAATTAAAAAGCACAAGACACGTTAATTCTTGCAGGAGAAGCAAAAAATAAAGAATCCGAGTGTAAGCTAACTTAGTTGATAAATAATTTTACAATTTCTGTTAGTATTCTAAACTTGAATCCCTTCTATATAACTTATTGGAAAATGATGAGTCATAAATGATAAAGTTTGTGAGGCTTAAACTCGGGAGAAAATATTATATACTTTGTAAATATGTGAGTACAATGGTGGATGGGAAGACTATGTCACATCTAAACAACATTCATTTCTAGCTATTGAGCCTCACATCTTTACACAAAATCATTCTTGAAATAAAAAAATAAGCAATCTTTCACAAACAAGGCCTTGTATTGTAGTCTCATTTATAGCTTTAGTGTAAAGCACCACTGATTCTTGTGGCCTCCCTCTAAAACAAAAGAGAAGCCACGCTGACTTTTCCATAAAGAAAAGACTTACAGGTTTCAAGGCCAATGAGCCCATAAGATAACTCATAGGTGTAAAGCCTTGTCACATTCAACTCTCTCTCTCTCTCTCTCTCTCTGTATATATATATATACATTTCTCTGTTCATCAGAATGCAGTTAACGGACTAGAAGTGGCCATGGGAAGGTCTCCTCGCTGTGATAATACTGGCATCAAGAAAGGACCTTGGACTCCCGAGGAGGATATTCTTCTCTTCTCCTACATTCAGCAACATGGTCCAGGAAAATGGAGATCTGTGCCCATTAATGCAGGTAAACAAATCAATCCATTTCTTTCCGTGAGGAACTCTTTCTGTAACTTAAAGATTACTGCCGGGGTATAGAATGAGAAAATTAGTATTTCATGATCGTAGATGGGGAACTTATTGTAGGGTTGAAGAGATGTAGTAAGAGCTGCAGATTAAGGTGGACTAACTACCTGAGGCCGGGAATCAAACGCGGGAGCTTCACCCCACAGGAAGAAGGAATCATTGTCCAGCTTCAAGCTTTGATTGGAAACAGGTTCATTAACAATAAAAACTCTCTTTTGATTCCTCACAATAATCAACAAATAAACGAATGATATGATGTCAGAGTTTAGTACTATTCTTTCTATAATTTTTTTTTTTTAAAAAAAAAGAGCAAAAAACTTGAAGCCTCTACAATAAATACAAATAATCAACATATATTTATAATCAGTGTATAAACAAATAAGAAATTGACCGAGAGAGAATATATTCAGAATATGCTGTGAAAAATTAAGGGCTCGTTTTGTAGAGCCTTTTAATGAGATTTATCAAAGGATTTGTTAAATCAAGCCAAGTAGTAAAATGATGGAGGTTCATGGACTTTTTAATTTTTGAACTTATGGTCTTAAATTTAGTCTTAAACTTGGATAAATTTAGCAGATTTATTAGATCTTATAAGTGCTAAATTTTTTTGTCTTAAACTTGGATAAATTTAGCAGATTTTTTATTTGCAGATTTATTAGATCTTATAAGTGCTAAATTTTTTTTTGCAGCCAAACACCTCCTTAAATGAGGATTGCTTTTTGGCCCATGAATTTGCATTTGGGTAGTTGTATTACACTAACGGATTTGCACGCATTCTAACGCAAAATTAGATGTTAAATCACTTTCATACAGGATTAAAGATTTTTAGAATTTGTTTAGACATTGAAGTGAAGAAGTGAAAGATCCAAAAATGAGAAGGTTAAGTCGGGAGATTCCAATTATAAAGATAGAAATATTATTAAAATTATATAATGCTAATGATATAATATTTTTAATAAACATGACAAATAAGTGATTATGTATATTATAAAAAAAATTAAGAAAATTATATTTTGGCATCATTCATCCATTATTAGATCAAATCTGTAAAATGACTCCGGATTTAAGGGTTGTGCAATTCAAAAATCAGTTTTAACAAGTTGATTATGATTCCAAATAAATTTGATATTTCAATCGAATTGGATCAATTTGAGGACTATAATTCAGGCTCCAATTGGATCCAATTTTTCACCAACTTGTATGGAACATTATAAGAGGATTTTTCCTCTGTTCTTACATTAATTGTTTTTTCCCATTTTACATTATTTAAAATTAAATTCTCATTAAAAGCAACTCCGGACGTGATCTTGTGTTTCTATGTATTTACATCTCTAAAACCGAAACATTGCATTTTACATACTGCTTTTTTAACTTTTAAAATATTGAATGCACCATTTCATATATTAGATAGACATATATCTATAAAAAATGAAATTTAGATGTTAGATCCTTAAATAGATAGGGATCGAGTGTCATGCTGTAAATCTCTCATAAACATAAATCAAAGACTAACTTTTATTCTTCATTTTAGACACAAACTTATGTTAAAAATATGATAACCTGTTTTTTACATAAACATCCAGGTGGGCTGCAATTGCCTCCTACCTTCCGCGGAGAACAGACAACGATATAAAGAACTATTGGAACACCCACCTCAAAAAGAAACTCAACAATGGCGGCGCCACTATCACTTTGGGCCACCTGAACTCACCAAACGACCATCCTTCCTACTTTCACAGTCCCCTAATCAGCATCGAAACACCCACATCAAACCCAAAGAACTCCTCTTCTTCCTACGCTGCCAGCGAAGACAACATCTCAAGACTCCTCCATGGGTGGCTTCAGTCCTCATCACAACCAGAAGTTGATCATGGCAGCAGAGTCTTTAACGACAACATCAAAAATGACAGCTTGATCAATTATATCGGTGTTGAATCTGTGGGTTCGCCGGAGAGCCTTGCTTGGCCTGAAGAGAGGGCGGCGGTGGGTGGACGGAGTTCTTCTCTGAACTACTTGGAGAAGTGGCTCTTAGATGATCCAGCTGATGGTTATGTAGAGCCTCCACTGACCTTCTGCAGATTTAATTAAATGATGATTTAATCTTATTTCTTAAAATGGAGTTATTTGTCTTCAATCAAAATAAAATACGTAAATTATATTGATATAGAATTCATCAAGGAGCCCTCTGAGGCCGCTTTTAGTCTTGTGAACTGAAGTGGCACATTGAGTTACCATTTAGTGTTTGATATGTCTCATAAGGATTAAATAAATCATTTTGAATGTTGTTTCTGCTGGAAACTTATTAAAAGATGTAGAATTTTATTGCTAAAATTTGTTGGGTCCTTTTCAGCCTACATTAATGTCATGATTATGTCTATTTATAGGCATGAGATACTAAATCTAGAAAATTTCTAAACTCATTTTTTTTTATTTTTATAAAGCATACTCTACATTCTTCCAAATTAAATATTGTAGGGTATTCTAGTTTAAAACACATATGCAAGAATTTCTATATTAAGACTAGATAGAATATTTTAGAATATTGGAGTAATAAGCATCAATCTTATCACTCGTCTTTGATGCGAACTTCGATTACTCCAATAAGAGTGTCATAGTTCAAACTCCTCCTATGGTCATTGCCACCACTAAAGTAACGTTGTCCGGCCATCACAATCATCTTTTGAACCACAATTGCCCAATCGCTGACAACCGTGATAAGGACAACTGGATCCAACCTTCATAAAGTACCCAAAAAGAGTCTAAATGACTCAATTATAAATTTATGGAATATTTATTTTTGAACTAGACCAACAAAATCGTTCAAAAATAGGGAGACAATTGATATGTTATCAACATTTTTCTCCATTCTACATAAATCTCGAGGCATTTTTTAACAAAAAAACATTCCAGATTTAAATTAAGGATCATTCGGGGCCCTGATTTTAGCGAGTTTATAGTTGAAGTGATCATCTCGACAAGACGAACTTAATAATACTAAATTGGTTTGATTCAAGTCTAATCAAGTTCAGATCAAGCCATTAAAACGCTTTTTGACGTTTTATGTCTTTAATTGGATGGTTAAATTAACTTTGAATTTGACATATTTATATTGAAATAAAAAATCTCAATGCGAAAAATCCAACAAACCAAAGCTCTTTTATTTTTAGGTCATTAAAAATCCTTTTGTCAGAGGGGATCAATATGAGTTGTCCAATCATGTAGTTGTAGAATTTAATATCCAAAGGACCAAATATATCACTCTTTCGTAGCTTATAAATAGATCCACTCTCTTCACTTGGAAGAGAAGTGGGAGGATTCGATTTTTAGTGCTGTTTTTTTATTAATGACCCGGCGATAACTTCCAACCTATGTAACTGTTGATCATTGTCTACCTGTCTTCGTCAACCATCTTTGGCAGCCCATGCTCTTCGTTATCGGCAAATTGTACAATATAATGATGATTTTGAAGACAGTGTTAGAGGGAGCATCATATTGAAAATTATGTGATAACTCCTAGTGATAATTGATTACAAAAATTGTACAAAATATGATAAAATTCTCTGAACTTCTGGAGCTTTATGTACATCATATACAGACAAACATTATATTTGGTGTGATGTTGTAACCCTACTCTTCCGGCTGTGAGAAAAAATGGTGCATTCCTTGAAATTACATAATTATAGTGGAATGCATAGTCTGGGTTAGGCCCTATGATTGTTTTCCCTTTTAAGTTTTTCAATGTAAAAAAAATTGGTGTCTCCTACAACTTTCAAATTATCTGATTGTATGTTGGATCATCATACAATACTAAGTCGTTAAACTATCATCTATCATCTCGAAGCTTCTAGTTCATAATATTTCTTTTACTAATTTTTCACCTAAATGTTTATGTTTTTATTTATTTTCATTTATGTAATTATTTGTGGATCATTATTCAAGGCGAAGATATTAGGCTGCTTCTCTCCTTGAAGGCACAATTCTGACATGCATCAATAATCATCGAATTTTTTTTTATCAAAACTTTCAAAAATACTTATAAGTATATTATTTTGAATATTAAAAGCCATTTTCAATGCAATATTGATGTTTTATGTTGAAAATTGTTTATTCAATTTAATAGTAAGATAATTTGCACTAAATATGTCTGTTATTTTGACCCCTAATTATTGAACTAAGGTATAATATTGATGTTTTATGCTGAAAATTGTTTATTCAATTTAATAGTAAGATAGTTTGCACTAAATATGTCTGTTATTTTGACCACCAATTATTGAACTAAGGTAAAAGGGCACTTTTGTAATGTGGTATCGCTCACCTGCCACATCTCACCTACCGCTCACCTACCTCCCACCTACCACTCTCTTGCTTCTATAAATAGAGAGGGTGTGAG
>NW_018220029.1:42026-56422 GCF_001263595.1 Phalaenopsis equestris
TAAATGATCTGTGTTTGCTTGTGTTCTTTGCGTCTCATTTCTATGTCAGAAAGTACATATCTCACAACAATTGGCGCCGTCTGTGGGAAGATCCACACTTCTTGGCTAGAGGTGTCCGCGTAAAGGTGTTCGCGGTTAGCGACGAAGAAGAGGAGTTCGGCATTCACGAATCAGGAGAAGCAAGCGTAGCCTCTGATGACTACAATTCTGCTGAGGCCCTGGTGATCACAGAATCTGAATCCAGTAAGGAGTGGATCCTTGACTCGGGGTGTTCTTTCCACATGTGTCCTCACAAAGACTGGTTCAAGACACTACAACAAGAAAATGATGGGTCCGTTCTACTGGGAGACAATAAAGCTCACAAGGTTGTTGGAAGTGGATCAATCAGGATAAGGATGTTTGATGGAGTTGATCGAGTACTTAAAAATGTCAGGTACGTGCCAGAGCTAAAAAAAAATCTAATTTCTTTAGGTACGCTGGAGTCAAGCGGATGCTCGTTCAAGGCAGAGAATGGCTGCCCAGGGTCCGCCCTAAGGCCAAACAGTCCTAAGGGGACTCTCTTTGAGCTCCCCCATAGCGGCCACACCTACTAATTGTTGGAGGTTATGACTAATATGTGGAATTTTAAACTGAGCAAAGAAGAGTTTTATTTTGATCCCCAATTAATGAACTAAGGTAAAAGAGAAATTTTGTAATGTGGCACCGCTCACCTACCACATCTCACCTACCGCTCACCTACCTCTCACCTACCACTCTCTTGCTTCTATAAATAGAGAGGGTGTGAGGCTTAGTCGAGAAAGAGAAGAGATCTTAAGCTACCACAAAAGAGGAGAGAATAACTAGAGAGCTAGAGAGGAGGAGAGCATCTTGAGGCCCTGTATTAAGGTGTCGCTTGAGAGGGAGACCATAGAAGGAAGATGAGGGCTCATCTCTATGTATAAGCTATGTATTCTTCATTTCTTTTGCCTTAGTGAATTATTTGATTGATTCCCTCCCGTGAGCGTAAATCCAGTTGGATCAAACCACGTAAACGATCTGTGTTTACTTGTATTCTTTGCGTCTCATTTCTATGTCAGGAAGTACATATCTCACAACAATGTCCAACTTCAAGTGAAACAACATGTTAGTAAAATATATGTAAGAAAATAGATACAATTCGCATACTCTTTTCTTGAATTAAGTACTTCCAATCTCATGGCTTATGATTCGTGATTAAAACCAAAAAAAAAAAGAAACAAAAAAGAAACAAACAGATGGGCTGGATTATGATGTCAATTAGAGTTAAAAAAAGAAACAAAAAAGAAATAAACAGATGGGCTGGATTATGATGTCAATTAGAGTTAGTGGATTGGGATCGAGACCGACCCAAATTTAACCTAGATATTATCCTGCCTGATAATCCGAACCTCAACCTAACCCGACTTCAATCAGTCAACCTGAGCCCAATCCATACAACTCCTTTAATATAAGGAAACCCGGTATTTGGGTTAAAATTGAGTCAATTTTGAGCCAATTTAAAGCCAATTTTGAGTTAACGGCCAAATTTCTCATGAGTCGATGAGCTGATGTCCAATGTCGAATTGGAGTTTCGGATACCCCAGGCATAGTTTTCGGAAGCAGGTCTTAACAGAAGCTGAACCTCTTGCACAAAGTTTCAGCAACTTCAAAACGTCATGGGTCAACAGCAACAGCAGGCTTGGTAAAACATGGAACAGGAACAGGAACAGGGATCCAATTCCGTTGAGGACTACGTTGTGGGCTCGCTGCCAACTCTAATCTATATTCCCAACTTCATTACTGAAGCAGAGCAATCCGAGCTTCTTCACCACGTTTGTCTTCTCTCTTTCTCTCTGTTTGTTTAATGGATATATCAAATAACCGACGCCGATTAGTTCTCCAGATTTACGAAGGTTCCCCAACAAGATGGAAGAATCTGAAGAAACGCAGACTACAGAATTGGGGTGCTTGCTCGTTTTCTTTCATGTTTTATTTTATTTTTTTAGATTTGAAATATTTTAATCGAAATAAAAGGTGAGATTTTGATCGTCGAATCTTTGCAGGAGGGGTCGTGCACGAGAAGGGGCTTTTGCCACAAGAATGTGAGTATCACTAACCATATTCTTTTTATGTGACTTTAATTTCTGATTTGATGAGCTCTGCGAGGTACTATCGCTGAGACGCTTTTGTATTGATATGGCGTTGTTGTGTGGAAATGTCCATGCACATTAGGTGTTTGTAAAATTGCTTCGTTATGTCAATACTTTTTTTTTCCTTCTGCTATATGAGTGTGTATTTCTTGGGGCAATTTTTTTTTTTTTTTTTTCTATTTTGATGTTTTGCTAAAATTGATGAATTTCAGATTAACTTTTTCAAATAGTGCCTTTTTTCTCACGTGGGCTTTATTGCGCACCTTAAGTGTTCATTTGGCTACTAGTAGTTCCAAAAAATGCCTTGAAAAATAATGAAGTTTCTCAAATCCATTATTTAGTTGAAACTAGTGAGAAATCAACATTGATTTCAATTATCACATTTTTTTTTAACTCTCACAAAATTGATGATTTCCACACTCAAAATGATTGAAAATGAAATCATTGTTTCCTAAACATGTTTTTTTTTATATATTTTTACTCAAGCAATCAAAGAGCCTTAATTATGTGTAATGAGATGTTTTTGAACGTCTTGGTTAATTCGGGCATAGATCTTGAGCCTCTAGCTTATGTTGCCGCTTACTATTAGTGATTTTGATGATGGAAGGTTTTAGTGTATTTTCATGGTCATCTAATATTTGTCAGATTAATGCTTCTCACACCAAAAATTTCAGCATCAGGTCCACAACATAAATGTGGTATTTCATATGATAGATCTTGCGCATAGAGTAGGGATGATTGCTGAATTGTTTATTATGCAAACTATGACTTCTTGTTGATCTAACGTTGGGAAAATGGTTCGATCTATCTAAAGGTGAAATTTAGAAACTGTTATTTTAGACACGTATATGGATACTTTTTGACTTTTGAGCTTTGAAACACGTGGTTTCAAAAGGATTACATGAATGAGCTCATGTATTTTCCATGTCAAAACGATTTGACAGCTTATTGTGGGGCTACTGGATTATTAGAAACACAGTTCTCAATGAAAAAAATTTCGGAGAATATTTAGCTTATTGTTTTGCAAAAGATGGGATGGAAAAGAAGTGTTCTAGCCAAAAATCTTCTTCTTTTTATTAACTGTAGACACTTTATGGTGTACAAAGCATGCCAAAAATTTTTGTGTGGATTGCCTTTATTTTTAAATTATTTCGCTAACAACCAATTGGTCTTTAAAAAACAATTGTATTTCATAAATCAGTCTTTCTTTATGAGGTTGATCTGAATTTGATGATTTCTTCTGAGAATGATAGAACTTAATAATGATGGCTGCCGCTGATTTAGGCAATCGATTTCCAGCATTTGCATCAATGTCTATCTCTATTAGGTTTGTTTATTTGAAGCTTAGATTTTTATTTTTAGGGGATATCAATTACATGGCACTTGAAACATAAGCCAGAGGCAACACCTATTTTCAAAGTTTGATCATTTGAAGCATTAATCTGACCATTTTCACGGGCTATAACATACAATGACAACCATTTCTCATCTATCTCAAGGTCTCCCTTTTGAAGTGTCAAACCAAAAAGAAGCTTCCTGTGTCTCAACATCCTCATGTATTTTGTAAAATCTTTGCTTTCATCTCATAATTTTTACACTCTTTTTTTTTCCATTAACTTTCTGTATTGCCGTTTATTTCCTACTTTTTTTGGGATTATTTACCCATTCTCTCTCTCATTCATCCAAATGCAACACCTATTTTTTACTAGTCTTCTCTATTTTAACAGTGAACCATACTTATAACTTGATGATTATAATTTTATATTTTCATCATGCATTCTTTTCTTGCAACTTGAGTTTATTTTCAGCTTATTCCATGCTCATTTTTATAATAATATTATTTCAAGATTAATAGATATCAAAATGTGATCCCGTTAACCTGAAAATAGCAAAAAGCTTTATTATGTTGAACATAAAAAAATTCTTCTTTTTCATTCCTCTTTAATATGTATTATCAGTATGTTATTTTGATATTTTAAACATATAAAATTAAAATAATGAAGCTTACACTTTGTGCTTTGAAGCATAATCTCTTTTTGAAACATTGATATATGGTAGAATCGTCATACCATCTATATAATTAGATCTCTTTGTTGAATTGAGTGATGTTGTCACTGTTTTGTAGAGAATAGAAGTGTCATATGTAAACTATTAAAACTCTTTTTTGTAAGCCAGATGTTGACCCATCAAATCTTTGATAACTTGATATAACAACAACAACAAGCCTTTATCCCACTACATGGGATTTGTTAAATGAATCAGTTTGTAGTTTGATAAGTTAGTATATATAAAAAAAAATTCTAGGGACATTTAATTGGGTTTCCACATGCTAAATGAGTCATTGAAACAGACTATTCTTTGTTATATGATATACTATATTATGATTTGTTGGCTCGCAGTTGATTCGGGAATTAAATCTGAATATTTATTTAAAGTGCTTCACGTTTTGACTACTATAACAACAATTTTGCTTTTCACCTCACATTGGCTTTGTTTTTTGTAGTGCCTCCTTGGCTTAAAAAAATAACGAAGAGAATTTACGAAAAAACGTCATTATTTCCCTCAGATATCAACCATGTTCTAATAAATGAATATTTGCCCGATCAGGGCATAATGGTCAGTATATTAAGTGTTAGTAAAATCTCTGATTGCTCACTTTTTTTTTAATTTTTTTGGCTCAAATGTGTGCTTCTGCTGCATATATAGCCACACCAGGACGGTCCAGCCTACTTTCCAGTGGCTTCAATCTTGTCCCTGCAATCACCTGTTGTGATTGATTTCACCCCACACCCAAAATGGAGAGAGTTTGGTGAGAAGGAGAGATTAAGGTCTGAAAATCTCAGTAACTTAGAAGAACAAATATCTGAAGTTGTGAAGGAGGATTTGTTAAATGAATTAGTTTGTAGTTTGAAAGATGATCAATGTTCTCTTCTGTTGATGCCTTGCAGCCTATTGCTATTTAAAGATCAGGCTTACTTAGGTAAATATTTTTGTTTCTCGATCATATTTTGAATTTTTTGCTCGAATTTTTTATTTGAATATTTAGTGTTCATTGTTGCAGATTTCCTTCACGGTATAAAGGATTCCACGGTTCACAGTCTAAGCAAGGTAAGAATTTCACGTACAAATGCTGTAGATTGAGAAAGATGTAGCATTTGTCTTTCAAAGTTGGAGATTTTTTATGAAATGTAAATTTCTTTTGATGTTTTTCTCTTTGATTTTTCCTTTATTTTGTTTACTTAGGTTATAAATGTTTCTGAGTGTATGAAATTAGAAGACTGGAAGGAATGTCATCCTACTACCAATGGAAAAACTCAAGAACATTGCTTTAATCGAACTTCAACAAGGGTTTCATTGACATGTCGGCTGGTGCCAAAAGTTTGCAAGAATCTGTTCAAGTTCTGACGTTCAATAAAACATTTGGATTGAACAACTTTTTATTTTTCTGAACAATTAAAATATTTATTGCATTGTTTGAGGTTTTGCTTAGATAGAAGAGAACGAAATGAACTTTAAAATCAGGCAATTTGGAGCTTCATTAGGAATGTGAGGCTATCTATTTTAGATTTCTCCATTTTCTTGCCACTCCAGTGTAGTGGATCTTGATTGTAGGTTGAGCTATTGTAATATTCTTCATTAATGACTGGAATGAGAAGAACGCTTTAAAATTGCTATATTTTAAACTTACTAAGATGCAGTTTATGGATACAAAATATGCTTGGAGCTGATATCATGAAATGATCATGGCAGTGCTTTTCTCATTTTATTTTATTTTATTTTATCTTTTCCTATAAATGTGGTGTTTTGTCTTAATTCCAATTGGATGCATGCTTTTTCAAAAAAATCCAATTTTAGGATCCGTTTAGGTTAACTTTTTTATAATATTTTGATAAGGCTATAAATTAAGATCTATTTTTGTAAGTTGAAAGATTATATAATATTGCAACAGCTTTCATTTTTTCTTTATATATATATATATATTTTCTTTCGCAATTAATTTTATAGCTGATTGTAGTTGTTCCAAATAGACCATTTAAAAAAAACCTTTTTTTAATGTCGCTTTGGCATTCTTTGAGCCACCCTTTTCCCAATTATATGTAGGCTCTTAGGATCATAATCTTGTTAGTAGTAATTGAGTTATTGTTATGTAAATATAGAGATTTTGGTGTTAGAAATGTAAATGCATAAGAATCCTGTTGTTTGTATGTAAATGCCCCTTTCTGGTATTTCTGATATCTAGAATATCATGTATCATCAAATGGAGTTCTAGGAATGTATATGTAGGATTCTAATAGTTTAATTTCAATGATCAATTGGAACTTATAACTATAAGGTATTATAGCTTCCAGCGAAATAGCTTGATTTTAAAACAAATCTCTTTGCAAACATACGAGGCATGATAGGTAGTCCCGCTTGAAGCATTTGTGGCCCTCATCTCTAAGCAGTCGATGATCAATGAGGGAGGTTCTTATCAATGTTGGACTTAATAAACTGAAGGGAAGGCACTTGTAATCTAATTGAAGGTAGTAGTGTTGAATTGGGTGGTTTTTGAATAAAGCTAATATTGTAAATAGATATTTTTTAGATTGTTATACAATTACTTCACATAATGTTTATACTTTTTTCTTAGGTCTTGTATTTTATATTCAAGATTGGCATAGATTAATTTAGTGTTGAACACTGTCATTCCTCTTTGTCCTATAAGGTCATTGATATCTTAAGGATGTTTACAATTAGGACAGCGGGATTTTTTTGTCATGTTTATTTGTAATGTTATGATGTATTGTTTGAATTAATTTATTTGATTTGAGATTAGCAGATGCTTACCTAATTGTATTAGAATTATTTGAGTTTGTGTGAGCGGTTGGTTTGGGCTAAATACCAGTCTATAATGATTGTAATGACTATTGGTTGAAGTAGAGGTTGTGGAGCTTATTTGATTGCTCGCATTTTTCCATGTAAGTATATGCTTTTGCTTGTGTTATAATTATTTGGGGAGACTAAGCATGTGATTGGTTTTTCTATGTAAAGGGACTTACCTGTGCCTCTGAAGGAAGCACGATAGGATCGTCTAGGGCATCTTCAATCGCACCGTTTTTTACTTTATGCAAATGAACTGAAGGGCATCAACATATGTATTATATATTATATCTTTACCTTTATGCCCTTAAATGTATTTACTAGTTTGCCACTCCAGGGGTTATAAAAACCAACTTAATGCAACTGTTAAAATGTGAATGAAAATCAATTTTTCCTTCTATTTATTTCTCTCCTCTGCCTCCTATTAAGAATAACTCATGGTATCAGAGCATTATCGGGAGGTGACAATTAGCTTTAAAGCTTCAAGATCCTTGACTTCTCCACCTCCAACGCGTTACGAAGCATCTCAGCAGCCAATCAGCATGCTGAACAACATGAAGGAAATCAATATTCCAGTAGCGTTAAAATTTTTTATTACAAACATCAAGTATGCTGTTACTCAACCCCTCACCTATGAAAACTACGCTATACGTGAGGTACAAATCAGTAAAATCTTTCTTGTTAATGGGTTTGAATCTTTTTAGAAACCAGCATTTCAGCCCCTTCACAATCTTCTCAAAAATCCCCCCCAACTTAAACCACCAGTCAAGATTAGCAGCTGTGGAATTGATAGATCAGAATGTAACTGTAGTTATGTTTTCCACCAAATCAGCATCTGTTCTGTCATATGTTCTTCATCTCAACAACACCTCTGACATATGACCCACTCTTGAATGAAAAATTCAAGCTACCAATAGATCTTGGGTTATACAGCTCAAAAATGAGTTGCACAACCTCAAAATGGGCAATAACATGGCGCAATACCTCACAATTATCACGACCATGGTTGAAAAAATAGTTGTAGTCGGATATACCATTGATAAAGAAGATATTTTCTTATACACACTCAATGGTTTATCCGCTACCTATCAATGGCTTAAAGGTGCAATTCGCACTCAATTACGACCACTATCTCCAAAGGAATTCTACTCTCTCCTGAATAAAGGAAAAGGTAATCTTATCAATGAAAACCTCTAGAATTCGCCTCAACAAGCCTTATTCCACTATAAAACCAAAAATTACAATACAAGAACCATTCTAAACCTTCTTTCAATACAAAGAATTCTGTCTCTACCAACAACAACAAAAACAAAAACCTTCCAATTTGTCAAATTTGCCATAAGAAACATCATACTGCTGATCTATGCTAGCATCGCTAGAATCAACAATACAAGCCTTCCATGACCCATCAAGTTTCTGCATTAACCTCTATTCTTAGTTCGAAGGAACAAGAATGGGTTCTTGATGCACGAGCTACGGTGCATCTCATGCCTTACAGTGAAAACTTGCACAACCCAAGCTCCTAACACGGGACAAGTCAAGATTGCCGTGGGAAATGGTCAAACAGCTGAAATATCTGATCAAGGTGCTGGGTCATTACCCACATCAGTTCGTAAGCTCATACTTTCTACTCTTTTTTATGTTCCTCACAACTCACATAAATTAATTTCAGTTTACAAAGTAGCTAAAGATAACAATTGCACTATTATATTTGATGTTCTGGTTTCACAATTTAGGATCGCCTTACTCACAAAATTCTTGATGTTAATGGTCTCACAATTTAGGATCGCCTTACTCACAAAACTCTTCTTCATGGACCAACACAGAAAGGGTTGTATCCAATTTCTGCTCTAACAACAATGAAGAACAATTTTCATTGGCACAATAGGCTAGGGCATCCTCATGTCAAAATCTTGCAACATATTTATCATATGCATCCTTAACCAAATATGTCAAGCTCGGTTTATCCTTCTACTCAATGCTACCAAAACAAAAGTCATAAAATGTCTTTTACTTCTAGTATTACAAAATATAAATTGCTTGAGATGTTACATATTAATATTTAGGGTCCGTTTTCTCAACCCTCTATTAATGGCTATAAGTACTGCATTACTTTTATTGACGCCTTTTCTCATTATTGTTGGTATTGTCTTTTACTTGTAAATTCTTATGTTACCTCCTACTTTATTTCCTAGCACAAACAATATGCAATCAATTTTGATATACATATTAAATATTTTACATCAGACGAATGTACTGAATATAAAACACTTATCTTTAAAATAAACTTCAACATCATGGCATTTAACATCAAATAAGTTATCCTTATATGCCTGAACAGAATGGCATAGCGGAAATGAAAAATAGACATATTATCGAAACCGATAGAACCTTATTAAATCATGCCAAATTACCTTATCATTTTTGGATGGTTGTTATTCACAAAGCCGTCTATTTAATCAATCGTTTTCCCTCCCCAAACAAATCACAAAAATCTCCCTTTTCCCTTTTATTTAACAGAACTCTTGAACTTCAACACTCGGGAACTTCTGGTTGTGTCTGTTTTCCCTGACATCCTTCTTTACACACACAAATTTTTTACCCAATTCACCTCTTTGTATTTTCCTCTCTAAAACAAGAAAAATTATTGCATACATACACCGCATGTAGAGATGCATCCTTCTTTACACACACAAATTTTTACCCAAATCACCTCTTTGTATTTTCCTCTCTGAAACAAGAAAAATTATTGCATACATACACTGCATGTAGAGATGCATGTGGTGTCAGATCCTGACCGTAGATCACGGTGATCTACTGTCAGGATGCAATCAAAATTTTTTTGAAAAAAAAAACAATTTAAAGTGGGCCCCACCAAAATACATACTGACCGTAGATTACCGTGATCTATGGTCAGGATCTGACACTACATGCATCTCTGCATGCGGGGTATTGCAGTGTATGTATGCAATAATTTTTCCTGAAGCAAGCATGCTCGAGATCTTCTAGGGCATCTTCAATCTCACTGTTGTCTATTTTCTGCGAATGAACTGAAAGGCATCAAGTAAACATATATATTATACAATGTATTTTTACCTTTATGCCCTTAAATGTATTTACTAGTTTGCCACTCCAAGGGTTGTAAACCCTGCTTAATGTAACTGCTAGATGCAAATGAAATTCTATTTTTCTCTATGTTTTATTTCTCTCCTGTCTTCTATTAAGAAATTCTCACTATGTGACACTCCTTTCATCTTTTGGTCTTAGATTTTGTTATGACTGTTAGCTAAATCAAATTTTTAATTTTGGAAATTCTCTCTCTCGCTCTCTCTTATTTTGTATTTATATGTGATGGGGTCAAGTAGAACCTCATTTATTTATATGTTGATTAGTAAATTAATGGATGTGCAAAGTGAGACTTTGTGTAAACCTCACATCATGTTTATTGGGTATGATGATTATCATTCTATGCTTGCAATATGCTTTTGATGAGATGTTAAAAATACGTAGTTGTTGTCCGGTAGATTTTAAACCTCACCTTAGTTGCTCTTCTTGATAATTTAGTGCCTATGGATTCTTATACTTAAATGGCTTGTGTAATGGTTTATTTGAATTTTGACATTGTCGGCATAGTTTACATATTGTACGCCAAAATTTTAGGAGGGAACAATTGTAAAAAATCATTTTAATCCAATGTTGGCATAGGATATATATGTTAGATCATAGGCTTGATTGTAGAATTTATTTTATATAATTGATTGGTGGTTTATTTGAATTTTTAAAATGAATTTCTTTAGGTGGGAGCAATTGTAAAAATACATTTTAATCCAGCCCATTCAAATTAGGGTGGTTCAATTGAACCATGTTGACCTAGTTTTCTTTTTTATGTTCAAGCCTTCTCCCATCTTTATTAATCCTAAAGTAAGAATTAGAGCACAAAACAAATTGAGAGAGGAACGAGGCCATGGAACGAGAGGAGGTACATATGGGATGAATGGAGGGAGGGTCTAGGCATATGTGAGCAAAGAAACAAGTGCAATTATGCTTGACCAAGTGTGGTCAAGCACTGGGGGCTTATGCCTGCGCAACATGAGTAGGAAATATTGAACATTGGGAGCGAAAAAAAGTTTGATTATAGATTGCTAAGGGCTTGAAAAGAAAAAAGAGCACGTGATGATTTGGTGATTTGCGAAGGAATAAGAAGAACTAGAATTTTTCATAGATAGTTTTCCTCTTCATTTATATAAGGAATAATCCAAAATAATTGCAAGGTCATCAAATTTTCAAAGATTAGTGCCTACACATTTTTTGTTCAATAATATCACAATAAATCGATTATAAATATGTGAAAAACAATGATGCCTGATGTATAAATATAAAATGCTTATAAGTGGATATTTTTTTATTTGAACATATTGATTATAAGTATACATGGAAACTCCATCAACCCTACAAGCACTACTAAAAAATATAAAAAAAAAAATCAACAGTGAAAATCTTATATTTCATACAATGTTTACAACTATTATATTTTAATATCATATTGTCATTCGTGTCTCTGTAATCACAAATTTATGTCTAATGCTTATTATTTCTCTTATTGAGTTTAATTCTCACAAATGATGCTCCTTATCATATAATTTTCAAATGAATAGCTGTGCATCTAGAGGAACTTCTAGGCACTTCAGATACATCATTGTAAGATAATTAAGCTTGCTAGTTATATAATTGACTCAATGGATTTTGAAATAGATGAATTTTCTATGTATTACTACTAGATTTACATGCATTAGTGATCTTCATTGAGTGCTAAATCCTGATTATTAAAAGATTTGTAGAAAATATATAATAATAAAATGATTAATTTTGGTGCATCTTGATTTTAAACAGTTTCAATTATTTTGGTTCATCAAGAGAGGATAAAAATTCAATATTTTTTATATCATTGAGACAACGGAAACAGTTAAAATTCAATGAAATTATCAAAACAAATGAAATCAAAACTCCCCGAAACAAAAACATAAAATCAAAGTCGAGCATTAAAGCCATGACTGTAATGATGTTAACAAGAACATCAGATTTTAATTATAATTTTAAAGATTGAGTTTGAATTAACTTTAAAGCAATTGTACATATATGATTACCTACCTAATCACAGGATGCGTACTTGATGAAACATACAGCAAAAAATAAAGCAATAAATATATTATTGTAGCTTTTGAGTCAATTCAACTTCAGCTTAAAGCCACGCAATAGTCATCAAACTTCTGCCCAAATCTTGAGGAGATCAAAACTAAATAGGGAATTTTACATGCATAACACAATTCTTATGTATTCACATATCTAATACCTAATTTGGGGGGTCATAAACATGTGCATGAGAAGCATTTCATTTTTATAAAGTAAATCAAAATTATACTTTTGATGTACTACTAAAGATTTGTGCGCTATGCATGTAACAAAAAATGAAAGTTTTTAGGTTTATGTGGTATGTATGTAAATGTCCCAATTACATACTTTGAGCCCATAGCACTTTTTGGTGCATTTGCAAGATGCAACTATATCAGTTACAATGCAGTGAAAGAGTACCTCGTGATGCATGCACAAATCTATAGTTTCTGTCATGCCAAAAGCTTATGCCAACAAACTTAAGTTTCAACAAATCCGAAGATTCGGTATAATAATACTATTTATTTTTGTGGGATAAGTCCATTTACAAAAAAGCAACAAAGAGTGAAGGCTGAAACCAAAAGGTTAAGTAAATAAGAGAAACAAAATTAATAATAACATTGCAAGCATTTGAACCATATAATATAACATGCACCGAAAAATGGTAGCAGTGTAACAGACATTCACAGCGAATAGAGGGAAAGCTTAGCAATTGTAGCCTGGATCATGTCCCACAGTTTGTTTCTCCTCGGGGCCTGAATTACAGAGGAGAAGAGCTTCTGGATTTTTGCATATTATTGTCATCCTGGGAAGATTTACGAGTAAATCCGGAGGACATTGCTGAATAGCTTGAAGAAGAAACCAACTGCGCTAGAGCAGGTACAGCACCACCTGCGTATGCATGCGGAAAAAGTTGTGAAGATGAGTTGAGTCAATAGAATCAAAATCTAAGGAAGCCAAAAGTACAGCCTTGTTAATTCTCTTGTGGTCAATGAGCTGTCATTGTAAAGTTGATGCTTTAAATGATATTTGAATTTTTTGTCGACTCTATTTAGGGTCTCAAAATAGGATCTGTTTGAGACAGCTGCAGCATCTTATAAATGCGGTTGTGGAGTTGCAGTAGAGAAATCAACTTTTTTTAACAAAGATTTACATACATACCGCTCAATGTAGTGTACTAAATGTTAATAAATGATTCCAGAATGTTCAAGAAAACAAGGCTACGTGCATTGATTAAAAAAAGGATGCTTGACAAATCATGTCATGCTTTGCTAGAGGAAACTAAAAAAAGATACTGTAATTCAATGTGCTATCAAAAAGAACAAAATTTGCTCATGGGTATAGAAAATTATAAAAATATTATCCACGGAATGCAAATTGCAAATAGATCTTAAAAATTAAAACAGAGTGATTTCATACCTGCTAGTCCAGCACAAGCAGAAGAGAATACTATCACCGGTGGAGCCTGCACAAAGGAAGTAACGCAAATTTAAGCTATAAGCCACAGCAGAATTGTATTGATAGGAATGTACCATATTATAAAATATTATTCTATATTACCTTTTCCTCTCAAATTACTTTAAAATATAGACCAACTTTAAACTATCTAGCTCATTGTACATACATGAAAGTAAAAATGCCGTAAATATGTCTACACCAGAATTTAGGAGTTTTTCCTTTCACCATAAAAAATGCGCTTAGGATCACATGTGAATTACAACCAAGGAGAAGCATAGTCACATCAAAAAGAATTACCTTTAAAGACATAATTACTAAACCACACTATACAAAAAAAATTAACCATCTTCCAAAGGATGTGCTGAAACACAAGTAATGAAATTTTTAATAATAAACATCAATCTAAGCCATTGACGTTTTAAAATGGTGATCTCCACCATAATCAATTTGATTAGTGATAGAGTGACTAGATCTAACATTTCCGAGGCCCTCCTAAATTATAAAATCATGATAAATTGTGCATAAGACAACTTTTCATTAGCCATCATAGATAACTTGTAAAATCTTCACTTTTTATAATGTGAAAACTTTCATGTTGATGTCCTCAAACCAAAAACTGTATTAAAATTGAGAGCGCTGGTCTAAGATCAAATCATGAGTATGCATCACAAAAAAGCTTTATGCCTTTGTCAAACCCTTCAAACAATGTGCTAAAAACAAAAAAAAAAAAAAGCCTTCTACTACAACAAATGTAAATCCACG
>NW_018220029.1:56432-81011 GCF_001263595.1 Phalaenopsis equestris
CCCCCCCCCTTTTCTATATGCATAACAAACAAAATGCAATCACACAACCTATAGACAACTTCTAACAAAATACACTTTATAGCAATGATTGAAGAGCAAAGGAGAGATTGGTTGTTGTTGCGAGATCTAGATATACCAGTTTATGTGGTATATATATAAATTAAACATGAGAATGATCGACGAAGTGAAAAATAGAACTAGAAAAATCACACAAAAAAACAACACAGTGAAACACACATATTTACGTGATTTGACAAATTATCTACGTCCATGGAGTTGCAGAGGATTTTACTTCTTGAGGAATTTATAACAGTCGATCACCTCGACTTACAAGAGGATCTCTCACTCTTCGTTTCTCTCTATTCTTCTCTCTCTATACCGAGATACACCGAAGTTACACCGAAAAAAACTCTACACTGAGATACACCCAAAAAGACAAACTTACAAGAGAAATAAACTCAATTTCTCTTCTGCCACAAGCCACCAAGAAGAAGCATTGGGAGAACAATATTCTTCTTTTTCCTTCTTCCTTCTGCCGCAAGGAACTGCTCCTCCACTTCATCTCTTCCACTGCCCCGTGGAAGCCCGAAGAACTCTTCCTCTGCCTCAATGAAGCCTGAAGAAGAGCACCGTGACTTCAAATAAAATCTGAAGAAGAGCCGTTCATTTTATCACGAAGAGAAGGGAGCGAAGGGATGCTTCGCTTTGCGAAATAGAGAAGGCAGGAACGGTTCGCGGCAGCAGGGAGGCCGCCCAAGCTTAGTGAACCGGGCTCCACTGTTTCTAACAAGATTTGGATTTAATTAACACCAATGACTGGCATGAACCACCCAAAAATGTATCCCTTCCACACAGTTCATAAAAAGCCTGTGGCAGCACTTACAAATTGAGGTGCAGTTGTCCAAAAAGAAACGCTAGCATAAAAAGGCATGCCAAACAAGAGTTTCATGCCAATAATGGACTTTAGAGAGAGATTGTTGCATGCTTACGTTTGTTTAATAGCCATTTCATTTCGAAATTCGAAGTTTTGACCGCTAGGTCATGACAGGCAGCAACCTATCCATCATAATCACGCCCATCCTCAAAAAATAAATTATTTTCTTGAACCTAATCATCATTCAAGGGCATAGATAACGATATATGCCGAAAGAATTTATGAAATCTTAATAGTATCGAAAGAATATGTCCCCGGTTAAAAGCATTTGGCCTAATAGAACAAGCTTGTAACGTCATGAAAACACTTTACCAGCATTTCAACATACCAAAACCATGAACATTCCAAGAAAATCCTATCAGCAAAATCAGAAACAAAATAATATAAGTGAAGAAATTGGAGAAGTATTAGCAAAAAACTTCAGCTGCAACACAGCCAATAGCTAACAGATACAACCAGGGAGGTTGGATGAAGTAAAAAAACATTAAAAATAACAGAAAATAAAAAGATTTTCCTTAATAATGAAAAACAATTACATTTCTGAAAGGAGAGGCATCAAGATCAAAATAAGGGAATAAATAAAGATGCCAGTCATGTAACAGATGTTCTCCTATGGTAAAAATCAAACAAAAAAAATGACTATGGGAAATAATTGCAAAACGGAATTAAAATAAAAAAGAACCAAGATATCCTTACAAAATATATTATTGTAATGAAGCTTTCAAAAAAGTATTTCATTCATTTAGTCTTTAAGCAGAAAACAATTGCATTGACTATGACTTGATAACTCTTTCATGACATGTTCATAAAATATAGGAAGATTTTAAGTTAGAATCCAAAAGTACAACTCCAAGGTATTAAACATGCAGGAATAGTTTAACTTAAACTGTTCAGAAAAAGCCATTACACAAGTCATAACTAATACAGCTAGACAATCATGTATCTAGTAGATATTCCTAATTGTCATTCAACATTATGAAATGAATTAAAATTATCCAGTAAAGTTTTTGAAAAAAATATCAGAGAAGAAGGGCAACTATTTCATTGATTAAGGCTATTTTACCTGCTGAAATATAACATTCACAATAATTTGATAACAGATTTTACAAGGCTATACTCTTCTTAAACTTGGGTGAATCCCAAAGACATGAAGGTGCAAGAAAAATGTTAATGAGGTATGCAACTGGTCAAAGGTAATATCACTGAAATTGCAAGTTCAAATCAAGTAAGATCATTCAGATAAGAAAAGAAATAAAACATTACATTATTAAGCATGAATAATTATTCAGGCTTTGCGTGGTTCCTTTTTTACATGTTTAACTTTTTGAAAAAACTCTTTGTTTATACAAAAAAAAAAAAAAAATTGCCTAGAAATTCACTATGAATACTCAGCAAGTATAGCATTGAGTTCAAGATAATCTAATTAATGCATAAAGAATTTACGACCAACACAGATCGACTCAATAAAAAAGACAATGGAAATAGTTTCTTAGAACTTTCTGATTAAACTGCAAGGCCACACTAAGAAGAAATGAAAAACATACTGTGATGCTTCTAATACCGCAAAACCTAGCTATCAAAAGATAAAACTATAAGTAGAACTGAAAGTTGACACTAATAAATAATATGATACAAAATGCATGCATAAAAAATTAATACACTTACCCCAACAAGAAAACGTATCCACATGGGACCCTTCGCCCATCTCCTAACCACAGGCATAACTGTGTTGAAAGAAGTGTTATTAGCATGTGGATATCACAAATTTTCACTGAGCATGATTACATCAATAATGATATAGAATTTTAAGAAAAACAATAAAGATATTTAAGTTGAATAGCCAGAGATATTTTGCTACATTAAATTTAAAATTTTGATCCTATAAATCTGAATTGAACCTCTAAATAGCAAATGATGTAGCACATCAAATGGATAATTTAAATCAGTCGATTGATCCTAGCGCGAGGGCAAGAATAAGAGCCAATTCCCAAGCAAGAATATATCGATGAACAGCCCATCTCAAAGCCTATGCTAGCCATCTTGGATATCATCTATGGCTAGCCACCTTAACGAATGAGCATGAAACATGAAAAAAATAATAATGAAAATATAGAAAAAAAATCCTCCATTAAACAACCAACCCATCCCTTTTTCCATCAAAATTTCCTCTCAAAATAGAGAACGCTCAGGAATCATTTTCCGCTTATAAATAGAGCTGATATGTAATGAAATTTCTAATATTAAGTGATATAATTTAGCAAAATAAATTGATCTTAATTTACTTATTACTTAGTGACTTAAAGAGTTGGCCTTTTCTTCCGGGAAATAAGTTGACTATCTTTTTTATTTAAATTTATCATTCATCTTCTCCGAACACCTGCACTCAACCTTTCTCAAAACTTCCCTTTAATCCGAAGCATCTTCTAAGACTGATCAGTACCCAAACCAACTCTCAATCACTCCAAAAATTCATCTACAGCACTCAGCCAAACTAGGCAAGACTAGAAACTAATCTTGTTCACTACTTGACACCTACCTAAATTCCACCAAGTCTTATCATCTACTCTAGATCAGATGCACGCATCCTAAGCTAACATTCACAGCCATTTACCTTACCTAAAATGCATTATTCAAAGTGCTCATCCAAATCCATCTAAACTAACCCAATCTAAACTAGTCTTAATATTCCAACCACTATTTCCCTCCAAGTCTCTCTCCACTCCAACATAAACTCAAGATATTTTATTGAATATTAAACTAAAGATCCGTAGTCATTTGCAACCATTAATCTCACCAAAAGGCTTCCCAGCATCATCAATAAAATAAAATGTACACATGCCCTTAAATCCACGAAATTTTAAAATAATGGAAATAACAAACTAAAATACACAATGCAAAAATGACCAAACCCACAAGCAGGGACTAGAAGAAACTCAAATATGTCAATATAGTCAAGCGGTTTTAATTGGAATGGACTCTTCATAGACGCCTAATTGACACTTAGCAATATAATGGCCACCTAAGAGTTAAGATAATTAAAAGATTCTACGAAAAAATTTAACATGGCACAAAGAAATAGGTTAAATTTATTAATCTTTGATTTACATATAAAGTTGGAGACTTGGCATATTAAAATTTAACATTGCTCACATCATCATACCGAAGAAAAAAAAAATGTAAAAACCTCGTGATTAAGAGGGTAAAAGGACTAAGTGAGAGTGAGAGAGGGAGCAAAAGAAGGCAAGAGTGGAATGGTTAAAGAGTGCAGGTGAGAGGTGATAAAAGGAGGGGCAACATGAGTGAGCAAGGGAGAGACAGCATGGAGAAGACGAAGGTGATGTCAAAACTAAGATCGACAGATTAAGAGTGCAAAATACACAAATTATGGCTTCATTATGATCTTGCATAGAAAGGGAAGGGTTGTGGCCACGTTCAAAGGCATATAAGGAATGAGACTGAGAGTGAAACAGGACTTCATGATATGAAGGTTGCATAAAGCAAATATGATCTGTATTGCTTCCCTCTAAATTGTTATATGCTCATTATTCTACAATTCTAGTTTGAGAGAGGAACAAGACATTGTGGCATGGAAGAAATACAAGGTAAGTATGGTCTTTATCTCTTTACCCTTCAATTTATTCTCTATTTTTTATTCCCTTTTAAACTTTATATGTAATTGCTCTTGTCAAATTTGTCCACTGCACTTAGCCGTTTTTGTTTGTTTAAGAAGCTTTATATTCCTCTTTATGTTCAGATTAATCAGTTGGGGTTTTCTTGAAACCCACATTTTAAGCGTTGACCATAAAAATTAGTGGGTGCTTTATCTTATCTCCCAAAGTGTTTTTTTTTTATTGTATTTATTGATAGAGATAATAGTTTATGGTGAAAATTGAATGGGAAGATTTCTCCTAGGGTTCATGGAAGCTTTCTATCCATTTTTCCTCCTCTTTTCATTGATTGGCTTTTTCATGGCCAACACAAATAATGGCAATTTTGTTAATCTTAATTATCAAAAAAGAGATCTAAATGTTTATGTTGGCTAATGCTGTTAGACTATAAATTCATTTAAAAATGAAAATGTGGTGTTTGTCTACTCAGCTACTCAAATAGAGAATCTCTATGCCAACTCAAAAGATAATATTTTTATGTTATTTCAAGAATGAAACTTCACATCAGCTTGGAAAAAATATTCAATTCATGCTAATTTTGCAAATCAATTGATTTGTCTTTTTATAATTGTTGGAGTTCTTGGGCTTTAATTTTATACATTGTTATTACCCTCTTTTTTTTTTAAACTTCAGTTTCTATAAGATCAATAAAAATAGATCTGATTTGTTTGAGGCAACTTTCTTGTTGCTTTGATTTCCACATAAAAAATAGTCCTCTTTAACTACCACTTTCTTGTTATTTAAAATAAAAAAATTGTGATAAGAAGCATTTTTTGCTATTATAGCTGCAAAAGTATGGTAGCTATACGAAAGCTGATGTTTGATGTTTTATAAAGAAAAAAAATAATAATACGGATAAAAATTTTTTAAATTGTTATTTTGCCTGCAAGTCAGACAACTTTTACAAACAGCTGCATCCACCACAAACAAACCCATATTCATATTGTTGAAGGGCAGTGTTTGTATTTATGATCTTCTTGTTTCATAAGACTCAAACTTCAATGGTATTTTATAAGTGCTTGATTGTCTACCATATGATAACATATATTAAATAATTTTGACAGCTCTTATTTTTTAATGTATTTGTGTAAAATTTGAGTAATTTTTTCTTACTAATTGCAGATATTTCCACCAATGGTTAGCAAATATTTAATATACTAAATAAGGTATAGCATTTGATTTGAAAAGTGAATAATATGCAGTTTGATTCCAGTAGCTACATGTTTTCTTAATTATTATTCATTAGCAATTACTTTTTTATAGTTTATTTATATATGTCGTAATGATATGGAGCTTTGTGAGACAATGTTTGAAGATGAAGGTTTTCCTGCTAGGTGAAGGTGAAAACAAGAAACAAATCCTCTCTACATACACACTCTCCAATTTTCTCCATCATCTTAGGATTTTGTTCCTTTATCTTCTATCTCCTCTCACTTTAGCCTCAATCTTCACTCAATTTTTCATCGAGTCCTTCTTAGAAGGATGATTATTCATGATTGATTTGTTGTTGAGGGTTTGTGTAAAAAAAAGGAATGTCGACACTAAGTAAATGGATTAGTAAGACATCTTTTCATATAGTAGGCTGTACAAAAACATGTTTTTTTAAGGTAGAGTTCTATGTTATCTTTGCTTGTTCTTTCTGTTATTTGAGCATAAAATTAGCAAGGTTTTAATGAATTTAGATTATTATGATTATCCTTTTTATTCAATATGCTTTTTTCTTATCATGTGATTCTTTAATTTTCTTAATGTAACTTTATTGCCTATTATCATCAGCCTTTTTTTTTTTTAAATTTCAGTTGTATAGCTGTTTAATCTCAACTTAAGGAACTATTCTTCTTCAACACATTTTTTTTGGTGGTTTACAATTGTCTTTAATTGTTTTATTCAGTCTTTTGCAAGGCATTTATTCTTAATGTTCATGCAATTTGATCAAATCAGAACAAAAACTTGTCCTCTTCAATAGTTGCACCAACTAATCAAGCCCTTATTATGATGTCTTTGAATCATGATGTTTCTACCTGCCTTCATATAATTGTTTCCATGTCATTGTTTATTTTTAAACGGTGAAAGACGATTGCGGCAAACTTTTCTTAACTTGTTGCTATATTATTGGAATGTATGAAAAATCAATTTTTACAAATTTTGGTTGTCATTCTGCTTCGAGTCTCCTACTCACTTCTTATTCTTCTTCATCCCCTATAATTGCACCTCTTGCAGCTTCATTAATGCAAAAATATTTTCAACTTACCTAACATTTAGTTAAAATCTTCTGCGCTAATAGTCTAACTCATCTTTTTCTTAGTCAAACCTTACAATAATTAGAAACTATTTAAACAATTATGAAATTGTATGTGTGAAACATGGTTAAAATGTGTTGCAATCATTATATTTATGCAACATAGAAATTTCGTTTTTCCCTTTTTAAATTGGAGGGGCGTAATCTTCAAAGTCAGAAATGTAAGCTTCAAACTATTTAAGTTCCAAGTACATAGCTTCAAAGTATTGTAAGAGATTTTTTTCATTCCACAGCACAAAAAACCAAAATTCAAACCAAGCTTTTTCAACAACAAAGTTCATATAGAGCCTCAACAAATATAAAAAGGCAAGAATTTACATATAATAAGACGTGTAAATCAACTAGTAACATTAGGTTTTGAAAGTTAGTGAGAATAATTATGATTTTTCATAATATATGAAGTTGAAATCCAATAAGCAACATGTACAGATCGTTAATTAACAAGGTCAACTACACTTTGGACTCATGAAAAAATAGAAGAAACAGAATAGCAATTCCAAGCTAAAACAACTTAACAGTGAATTTCATAAATTTACAAGCATACCATGGTTGAATCCAAAAAAAGCACTTGCAGTACCTCCCACGGCTGTGCCAATCTGTTCATTAGCAAAACGACACAATACATTCAAATATTCAATAAAGGAGAAAAGATCAATAAATTCAGAATGAACACCGGACCAGTTATTTTAGGTTACAAACGTGACGGGATCAAACGGAGATCAACAACCAAGGATTTATTTGGTAAATGAAACTATAAAAAGAGGGAAAGCTGCAGAGTGAGATGAAGAAGAACCTGACCATGGAGAAGCTATCTCGGACTAGTGGCCCGACCGTCCAACTACTCGCTTCCTTTCAAAATTCAAAGAGAGATAAAGAAACTATCACAGCAAAACAAATAGAGAGATGAGCAAGTGAACATAGAGATGATGTCTACCAAGTCCTTGGAGAGAGGTCCAGCGCAGTGTGGGCATCTGACTGGAACATTGTCGGGTTTCGCCATGACTGCTTTTTTGGATACTCAACTCATCGGATAGCTCTCGCTGGATTAAACACAACCATTCATTTTTATACAACAGGTAATTTGTTCGTTAAAAAAAAAAGACAGCAGGTAATCTGAGTTCATGCCTAACCAAAACATCGAAAAAAAAAACCTTTCATCCATATAATTACGTAATTTGTAAATCATTTCGTATAAAACAGATACCCAATCCACAAAGTCAGAAATTATAGGAAAAAAAAGGAGCAAATCATAGTTTCTGCATTCGTTTAAGAACCTGAGACTTATCAACTCAAAGGACAGAAGAAGCAGAACTCCAAAAAGGAGAAGGAAAAAAATGAGTATGTTTACCCCTGAAATCGACGACCAGCAATAATTTCTGCACGTCAAATTCAGACAGTAGACGAAGAGTTGGAAGATGACAAAGAATTATACTGCAATGTCTGTGGCTTAGTGATTTCCTAAGTGCCTGTCTGGTAACTGATTTAGAGCAGGGTTTAAGCTGGATTTAACCTAAAACATGCCAGACGGTCATTTTGGACAAAATAAAGCCTCGGATTTGATAAATCCTGATTTCACGGATTTCGACCTAAATCCCGTGAAGCAGTGGATTTAGTAATTCCGGCACGGACGCTTCGCGCGAAAAAAAAAAAACGTGGAGTTACCTTCCTCAATGGTTTCGGGTAGGAGAGGAGCTGAAGGAGGAAAAAAATGGGATTTTTGGGCCTTTGTAAGCCGCGATTCCGTCGTCGCGTTCCCAGCTAACTCCAATTGCGACTGTATCGAGACGGTTCGGTGACGAAGGCGATGGTTTTGGACGAAACAGAGAAGTGCGGGGGGCGGCGGGAAGGGACATGCGAGGGTTACTAAAGCTAATTTTCTTAATTTAAAAGTTAATTTCAGTAATTTAATTGATTAGTAATTAATAGTTGATCAAAATATTAACAAATTAATTATATTTAAATAAATTTAATTATTATTTAATTATATATATATATATAATTATTAACTAATTAATTAATTATCATATTTTGAAATAAAATATTAATTAAATTAAAAAAGTTAGTTAAGTAAATTTTGAATGTTTTGAGAAGTCAAATTTATTCAATTTATCAAATCTTATTATCATATATGACTAAAGTCTAAGAAGCATAACATATTTTTTAATCCTGACAGAAATTGTCAAATAGTTTTTTAGGTTTCAAAATTTATTAAATTAGTTGCCAAACTGGTTTTGAGATTTAATTCTTCTTGGATTTAAGAAATCGGGATTTACAAGGGCGTGTGTATTATTTATTTCTTTTTTTAAAATTTAACAAATAAATTTTCATATTTACAAAAATAAATCAAATCTTTAATATCACAACAAAAATATCATTTTCATTAAATTAAAAAAAGTAAAATATATATACTCATGCATAATTTTATGACACTAAGATATTGTAAATGTAATTATGAAGTTTTAGTTGTTTGATATGTGAAAACATAAAAAATGTTTTGACAAATATGTAATTTTTATTATTATTATTTTTAATTACAGTACTACACATTACAATAATTTACATAAATAGAATAGTTACATGCTAATAATTTTACAATAAAAAAAAGTATCATCTTAATTATTATATCATTCAGTAAAAACCTCCTAAGGCTAGCCCTTAATATATACTTAATTTACATTATTATATATTAGTTTTTATTTTTATTTTTTTTGATCATTTACATTACAATTAAGGACCCATGAATACTTGTTACAGTCTTTGAAGATTACTGTCCGTTTGGGGCAGCTTATTTTGCTGTGGCGGCGTTTTCAAAACGCCGCCGTGGTATTTGTTTAATGCGTTCGGCCATAAGTTTTGAAAACTCCCGTAATCACGTCTTATATTTTGTTTTACAGATCGGACGCGGGGGAGGTCTTGCGTTCGGCGTTTGTAATGGCTCGAATTCCTCTCGTGCCTCTGCGGTTTCTCCTTCGTGATCTCCTTTCTCTCGCGCTCTCCCTCGCGATCTCCTTTCCTGATCTTCTATTTCGTAATCTTGTGGTGAGATCTTTATGCCGCAATGCTTTGATATTCTCTGTTTGGTTTTTATGTGGCTCGATTCCTTAATGCTGAGGTTTTTATGTTTTTTTTTTAAAATTTTTTTGAGGGTTACGTTACGGATGGATTTTTTTTTAAGCTTTGCTCGAAATGTTGAAGTGAAATGGATCTGAGGGTTTTTTTTTTTATGCTTTCGAAATGAATTTTAGGGTTTCGTTGAAGGAATGTGTTTGTTACTGTTGGAACCGTTGGAATGTTTAGGGGGAACTCTTGAAATTTTGTTTTTGAGCCTTTACGTTTTGATTTTTTTGGTATTTTAGTTTCATGTTACTGTTGGAATTTTTCCAGCTGCTTCTAACTGTTGGTATGTGAAGGAAGGTGCGGCCCTGTTATGTTTCTGCACTATATGTTTCTGTTATACCAATAAGCTATTCTGAATAAGCTGCCCCCAAACAGTTTTATAAGACCATCAGTTGCGCTAAACAATGAACTGCCCCAAACTATAAAGCAAATTATTCTGATAATCTGCAGATTATCAGATTATCAGAGTAATCTGCTGATCTGCTTATCAGCAAATTATAAATAATCATCAGTTGCGCTAAACAGAACCTTAATATGATGCGGTGCTCAGTGGGTCTATAGCATGGGTACTATTTTTGTAGAAAATCTAATTTTTCAAGCATTCCCTATATTTTCTCTTAAAAAATATTTATCTTTCAATCACAGAATAAATAATGTAGCAATATAGCAATTTTGTAAAAGAAAGATTTACATACATACCACTTAATTCTTATGTATTTACTATGTAATAATTAAACTCTAATTTTTACATATATGCCACCTTAATTATGGATGAAAATGCGTGTTTAACATTTTAAAAATAAAATAAAAAAAAGTGATACTTTTATGTGATATGAAAGATTGGATAGTATTTAAAAAAAAAATAAAAAAAAAAGTAAAATCTAGAGGTAAGATGTGTGATGCATACAGATGCACCTTTGTAAGACTATAGCTAAAAATATAAAATAGCAGAAGCCATGCTAAACCAACCCCCTAATCTTCAACGTCTCTGGCTAAAATATCAACTTTAATTAACATATGTTGTGCATTTATTTCTCAATTTAAGTATTTTCCTTTATTGCAAAACCTTAAAAATGTTTGAACTTCGAATATCATGTCATGTAAAGTTTAGGCATTAGATAATTAATTAAGTTTTTTTAGTCAACTCATGCTACTCTTATTCTCCTCAAGTTTATCAAGCGAAGAAAATTTTTTAGAGTAAGATTTTGATAAATTTGAACAATCTCTCCAAACACTTCATAAGACAATCCACATTTATTCTTTTAATTAGAGATTATTTTTCATTATTTAAGCATCTTAATGACATCAAAATTAAATAATTGTTGGCTCGTTATATTCTTTTTATTGAGGCCATCGATTTGAATATGAGCATGTCAAATTTTGAGATAGTTTGGCCTTCTAATTGATGCACCAAATACTTTAATAACACTTCAATTGTTAAGCGTTGGAGCCTGATTTTTCCTGCTCCCGCCTCCTTGATCGTGAAATGTCACGATTCCTCTTCCGCTCCCGTTCCCGTTCACGAAGAGTTGTGCCTCCCGCCTCTTCAGTCACACACCAACCGCTCCCGCCTTCCTATGTTGTGAAGCGTAGCATCCCTTCGCTCCCTCCTGTTCGTGATAAAAGGCTTTGGACGACTCTTCTTCAGTTTTAGAAGTCACGGTGTTCTTCTTCGATTTTCCTGGGGATCGAGGAATGTTTCCTCGGGATAGAGAAAGAAAGGTGCAAGAAGTAGTTCCTTACGGTGAAGGAAGAAGAAAGAATAAGAAGAAGATTGTTCTCCATTGGATTCTTCTTGGTGGCTTGTAGAAAAATTGGGTTTATTTCTCTTGTAAGTTTAATTTTTCGGTTTATCTCGGTGTAGAGTTTCTTTAGTGCATCTCGGTGTAGAGAGAGAATAAAAGAGAGAGAAGAAGAGAGCAACAAACTGAGAGTGAGAGATTCCTCTTGTAAGTCGAGGTGATCGTCTGGAGTAAATTTCTCAAGTAGTAAAATCCTCTAAAACTCCATGGACGTAGGTAATTTGTCGAACCACGTGAATCTGTGTGTTCCGCTGTATTACTGATGGTAATACTGTTTTCTGGTGTGAATTTTTCTCGTTCTATTTTTCGCTTCGTCGATCATTCTCCTGTTTGTTTTATTTATATATACCACATCAACTGGTATATCTAGATCCCGCAACAACAACTGGTATTAGAGTTTTTTTTGGATCTGAGGAAGAATGATGGCTGCAGTGAAGTGAAGGCTTCAGGAATCGAGAAATTTGATTGCACAGATTTTGGTTATTTGAGAATGCAGATAGAGATCACCTCTATGGGAATAAACTTCATTGGGAAGAAACTTCATCACCCGTTATTAGGGAAAATACCTAAAAGGATAAATGAGGCTGAATAGAATTTGTTGGATCGACGGGTTCTGGGAGTTATTCGATCAACCCTATCGAGGTTCGTTACACATAACGTCATCAAGGAGAGGATGACTACAGATCTCATGGGAGCCTTATCAGGTATGTATGAAAAGTCATTGGCAAATAACAGGGTGTACTTGATGAAGAAGTTATTCAACTTGAAGATGGTAGAAGGAGTTTTTGTTGCTCAACACATGACTGATTACAATACTATCACGAATCAATTGTCATAAATTGAAATTAATTTTGATGATGAGATACGTGTGCTGATATTGTTAGCATCATTGCCAAATAGTTGGGAAGCCATGAGGATGACAGTTAGCAGTTTTGCAGGTAAATCTAAACTGAAATGCGATGATATTCATGGTTTAATTTTTGGCTGAGGAGGTTCGTAGAAAAGATTCTTGCGAGATCTCATATTTGATTTCAACACTGAATGTTGACTTCAGAGGGAGATCAAAATCAAAGTCTGGTCAGCAGGCAATCTGCTGGAATTGTCGCAAGGCGGGCCACATAAAGAGGAACTGCAAGAATCCCAAGAAGAGGGCCACATAAAGAGGAACTGCAGGAATCCCAAGAAGATGGAGAATGATAGTGCAATTATGGTATCTAATAAAGTACAAGATGCATTATTGCTAACAGTTCATAGTTCTGTTGATGATGGAAATGAAGAGGATCGGGGCAGCCATTCCTATTGTTCAATAGACAAACGGTGGAAAACCACAGAGCTATAAAGAAATATTGCAAGATGAAAGTTCGAGCAAGTGGGAGCTGGCAGAACTTCCACCAGGGAAGAATGCATTATAAAACAAATGGATGTACCAGGTGAAAACTGAGCATGATGACAGTAAAAGGTACAAAGCTAGACTTTTTGAAAAAGACTTTCAACAGAGGCAGGATATTGCCCATGCAGTAGAAGTTGCAAGCAGAGACAAGAGTAATTCATGAAATAGCTTGGAGGTGCAAAACTATTTGAACTATGCTGATATGTTGACTGAGAGTGTTACTCTTGAGAAATTGAAGTTGTGTACAACTTCAGTTGATCTTCTGGAGTGAAGACAAGGATTTGAGTTGCAGTGGTGGAGGATTCAAGGTAGATGATTCAGAGGTGGAGGATTCGTGGAGGATTTAAGTTGGAGGATTCATTTTTGAAGAAAAGGGCGACACCGTCAGTGGAGGATAATATTTTTGAGGAAGAAGATGTTGTAACAAGTGTATCGGTCTCCAATATGGAGATTGTTAAGCATTGGAGCACAATTTTTCCCGCTCCCGCCTCCTCGATCACGAAACGTCGTGATCCCGCTCCCACTCCCGCTCCCTCTCCCTCTTCCGTTCACGAAGAGTTGCGCCTCCCGCCTCTTAAGTCGGGCTCCAACCGCTCCCACCTTTCTATGTTGTGAAGCATAGCATCCCTTCACTCCCTCCTGTTCGTGATACAAGGCTTCAGACGACTCTCCTTCAGTTTTAGATGTCACGGTGTTCTTCTTCGGTTTTCCTCAGGATAGAAGAAGGAAGGTGTAAGAAGTAGTTTCTTGCGGTGAAGGAAGAAGAAAGAATAAGAAGAAGATTATTCTCCCTTGGCTTCTTCTTGGTGTCTTGTGGCAGAAGAGGAGTTAAAGAAATTGTGTTTATTTCTTTTGCTAGTTTATCTTCTTCGGTGTATCTCGGTGTAGAGTTTCTTCGATGTATCTCGGTGTAGAGAGAAGAAAAGAGAGAAGAAGAGAGAGCAGCGAAGTGAGAGTGAAAGATTCCTCTTGTAAGTCGAGGTGATCAACTGGTGTAAATTCCTCAAGTAGTAAAATCCTTTGCAACTCCATGGACGTAGGCAAATTGTCGAACCAAGTAAATCTGTGTGTTCCGGTGTGGTGATATTGTTTTTAGGTGTGAATTTTTCTCTTTCTATTTTTCGCTTTGTCGATCGTTCTCCTGTTTGTTTGATTTATATATACCACATCAACTGATATATCTAAATCTCGCAACAATATCAATGGTTTGATTTAGGCTTATTTGGATTTGAATTGGATCACTCTCAGCCTCATAAACTTGTTGAAATTGGCTCCCCGATGATCATTAATTAGAATTCAAAATATTTCTTGCTCAAAATGCTTCGAGATTCATACCTCGTGATAAAAATTGGTTTATGATGTGTGTGTAGAGAGAGAGAGAGAGAGAGGGTTTATGATGTGTGTGTAGAGAGAGAGAGAGAGATCAAACAAAAATTTGATTGTTTTTATCCTTCTTGAGAAAATGAAACATATTATTAAATTATTTGGAACTCTTATACATTTTATCATAGATACATCAATTATATCATCATCCTTGAGTATTTAATTTAGGAGCATTTTTTGTATATACCATACAATTGCTTTGTCTCTACATACCTAACACCCAAACATTCATATTGACATGCATATCACACAAATATTTGGGATCACATCAAGAATATGACCATCACTTTCTTTTCTAAAAGTGAAACACACATTTTAATGCATAGGCTTATGACAGGTAAAGGAGGTGTATGATGATATGGTGACTCGTGAATGACTGCCCGGACGTGCCACATCTGAACCTAATAATTTTTACCATTCTAGACATCACATTTTTTGTTGTATGATTGGTGTCATAGCAATGTTATAAAATTTATCTTAAAAGCTATATGAAATCCTTCATATCATAAATTGTTCTGAAGTAATTCTTTATTTTGACCCCCTTAATATGAGTTTTAGGAATTATATTCTCTTCAATATTATCTTTTTTTTTTTTTATGATTTATCTCAATTGTCTAAAGCTATCTAACTTTGGTCTTACTTTATACTCCAATGATACTAAGTGATAATTAAAATTACTAGCCATTACTTGGGACTTGTTTTATATTCCAATGATATTAACTGATAATTAGATTTACTAGTCATTACAATTTATAATTTGCTACTTATTTCTACAAAATTTATATGTTGATAATGTTACTAGCATTTCATTTTGCTCATGCCAAAGCAACGCTACATACATACCCTACATTTAGTTCAAGAACTTGTAATTCATAGATTTCATACGGTTAAATGAAGCCTGAAGATGATGCATTTCTGATTCATAAATCTCCATCTCAAATACTTGATTTGATCCAACAATCATCGTACGAACATATCTTTTATGCTACTTTGCATTTTAGGATTATTTCATTGATTAAAAAGTAGTACCAATCAATAAAATATTTAGGGGACATTTCGGATCACTTTTTCTTTTTAATTTTTTTGCTTTTAATTGTTGTTTGTTTTTAAAATTTAAATTTTAATTTAAGCGTGCTTAAGTGTGAATGTTATTTCCAAAACAATTGAAAACATTTTTTAATTTTTAAAATTGATACATCATCAAGAAGTATTTATCATCTGACTAGAATCTTGAGGCATTTTTTAGCAATGAGCATTCCAGATTTAAATTCAAGATCATAGAGGGCCTCAATTTCAAAAAAGTTATAGTCAAATTGACCCTCTAGGAAAGAGGAACCTTATGATATCAAAATTGGGTTGATCCAAATCTAAACAAGCCAAGATCACATCATTGAAGCACTTTTTGAGGTTTTGGATCTTCAATTGAATTGTCAAATGAACTCCAAATCTGACATATTCATAGTTAAATTGACCATCTCGATGAGAGGACTCTAACAAGCTTAAGATTGCTTAATTTTAAGATCATTAAGGTCAACAATCATTAAAAAAACTTTATGATCAAGAATTTTTACATAGATCAAAATATCTCTACCCAGAGGGTTTTACATAGATAGACGCTCTCTCTTCACTTGAAGGGAAGAGAAAAATATGATGAATTCCAATGTTGTTTTGGACCAAAGATCGGATGAAAATTTCTAGTATACGCAACCACCGACCACCACACATTGGTCTTCGTCGGCTACAGTCAACTGCCCCTACTTGTCGTCGTCATCTACCCCTGCATGCTAATGATGTATCCTAAATATGATCATAATGTGCAATACTATATTAAAGATATGATGATAATTTCCGCCTTTATGATTGCTGACCACCGTCGACCACATTCTGTTGGTCGCCCCTGCTCACTCCCATCTATGCCCCTACTTACTAGCATTGTATAACATCGTATTGCTGACCACCGTCGACCACATAGTTCTTAAATACAGTTGTATCGTATAACATCGTATTGAAGACCCGATGAAATCTTTTAATGCACGTAACCACTGACTGTCATTGATCACTGTCGACCATCACCATCTGCTGCTACCGACCACCAACAACCACTTCTTTCTATTGTCATAGCTAGAATATGATAATTGTTCTTAAAAGCTATATCTTATTTTACATTGTATACCAAGAGATGTAGTATATGATGTAAAAATGTAACAATGTTATGAGATAAGGGGTCCATCCACCAACTATGACTCATGACCAACAAATTACAACCTCCAACAATGAACTATGTGGGCAACTACTACTTAAGCTTCAAAATATAGCCTTTGTGACTTGATGCTATTCTAACCTCGAACTATGACCTACATGGCCAACTAGAACTATAAATTCCAACTACATTCTTTGTGCCCAACTAACGTCATTACAGTCACAAACTAGGTCGATGTGGCTAACTGACGATGTTGCAGTCACCGACTACGACTTATAGGACCAACTACTACTGTAAATTTCAACTGCAACCTTTGTGATAAACTAATGTTATTGCATTCACCAACTATGACCTATGTAGCTAAGTAACGATATTGCAGTCACCAACTATGACCTATATGGTCAACTACTACTATAAATTCTAACTATATATGACCTTTATGGGTAACTAACACTAGTGTCAGCACCAACAACAACTTATGTAATCAACTACGATATCACAGTCACTAACTATGGCTTATATAGCTAACTGCTACTATAAATTTTAACTATACTTATGTTGTCAATTAAAATTATTGTAATCACAAACTACAACCTATGTGACAAACTGACAATATTTTAGTCACAAATTATGACATTTATGACCAACTACAACTATTACAATTTTTAATTACGACCTCTATGGCCAACAGATGCTACTGTCTGTGGCATATATAGTTAAATGATGTTTTAGAACGTTGAACCAAGACCTTTTGTGGCCAGTTACTACTTGTGAAGTAACTAATTATGACTTTTGTGTCTGCCTACTATGTTATTAGATTTTAAATGCAGTCTCTGTGGTCAACTGTCACTATTATAGATACTAACAACAGCCTTCATGATCAACTATATTTGTTGTAGCCTAATTGCAACTATTATAAGTGAATTATTATAAATTTGTAAATATAAGCATCGCAAATCCATCTTATATAATTCATTAGAAGAGTGTATCTATATATTTACAAATAAACAGTGGATTACTATGATTGAGTTAGAACACGTGATTTTTTTTATTTTCAGTTTTTCCACAAAATATTTTGGTGTCTCCTGCTATTTTTCTGTTATATGTGTGGGTGTTCGGTCTTCGTGCAACACTAAGACACTAAATTATCATTGTTTAGGGTTACAAACTTTCTCCGGCACATAACAAAGATATTTTTAAAAATAAGCTAATTTATTTTTTAAATCTTATAAAGTTATACTAATTAAATATGTTTTCAAAAATAGGAAAAAAAAACAAAAACAAAAGTAAGCAAAAAAAGACCTTGGTAATTAAGTTTTCACATTAGCTCTTAAAGATATGTACAATTTCATATCTACGAACACAAACGGGCACATCAAAAACATTATTTAAGTAGCATTGTTTTTTGGATTACTAAGGACAGCTCAGTTAAGAAGTTAAGGTCATGGTAGACTTCCTAAGGCCAGCTGCGGAGATGCATATATATATATATATATATATGTATATATGTATGTATGTATGTATGTATAATCACACTTCTAAACTACACAAATATTCCATATGATGAAAATATAATTATCATTTTTCACAACATTTTGCACATCATCATCATATCTAAATTAGATAATAGCTAATGCTCAATATCTTCAAGGAACTCTTGGTTCATGGCTTTTGTTTGCTCCTGATACAGGATAGTCCGAAATTTCAAAATCCATTCTCCCCTCCGCAAACCCTTCTTCTACAACAGATAAATCTACCTTAGCCACCTGTTCCAAAAAAAATTAGCATTTAGCGTCCAATTATGAGTTTCATAGTATCAATAGTCAATCAAAATTTCTTCGCCACATATTACCTGACAAAATTAGCTCTTATACTAAACGCCATGTTGGCAGGGCAACCATTGTTGTACTATGTAGAAATTAAGAGGTTAGAGGTTTTGATCAAGTAATGTAAGTGTTCTAAAGGGATTTTACATACATATCACATATTTTTATATATTTAACAATTAAACTTCGGTAGTTATATATACAACACTTATGCATCGTAATCACATCAAAATTTATACATAATATGTATGTTTATTTGAAAAATAAATAAATCCATTCAACTACAATGGCCTTATATTATTACTTTTTTACTTATGGATTTATAAGAGGCAAAACTTTTATAATATAGAAAGTTATGTATAATAGATGTAAATGACATGTCTTTCTTTGCACAAGTATATCCGTTTAAAGAGCGATTGGATGTGTGTGATACGTCTCATAGTCGTATGTGCGAAAAATCATTGAAATTCAAACACGTCAAATTGTCTACATGTGGACGATGTACTTGTTGTTGTTGTTGTTGTTGTTGTTGTTGTTGTTTTGAGTGTGTGTGGGTGTGAGAGAGAGAGAGAGAGAGAGAGAGAGAGAGCGGACCTGGTTCATCTCATCTATAGATAAGGTCGCGGGCCGCTTAGTTAATGCAAAGCTTCCTGTGAGGCAAACACAAAGTTGAATTAGTTAGCAATGAGCTAAACATAGAACACAGAATGAACTGGTATCAACTTAAAATTATTGAGGGAGAAGAAGAAGACTACTTGTTATTCTTGCTTCAGCTACGGGGAGAAGGAAGGAGAGGAAAATATGTACTGTGAGGAGGTAAAGCAAAGGATTCTTCTGCATCCTTTGAGAGAAGCGTCCCCCTTGGCCAGAATATGGAGTGAAGCCAAAATGAACCACCATTGCTTAAATTTGATGCACAAAAAGTGTCATCGGTGCATTATGTAGTGCTAAAAGACAATGGCTCTACCATAGTCAACTTCCCTTTGATTTTAGTTTTGAGTGCTTTCCAAACTCACCTAACTTTCTCTGTTCATTTTTTATAATTAAATCTGTTAGCACCATAGTATAATATATTTTCTTACTAGTAATTGCTTATATATTACGCTTATTTTACAATAAAAAATTACTAGGGATGGAAGTTTCATACTTCTAGGAATGGAACTCTTATACTTCTATTAGGGCTTCGATTCAATTAGAAATCGAAATCACATCATAAAAGATGATTGCATTAATTTGAGTGTACATAAAAAATATGTCTACACATATCTCAAGGAAATCCAACGTGTCTCATTTATGAACACCAACGAATAGTGTATTAGGATACCAAAAAGACAGAAACAATAAGTGTCATTTTTTTTTATCGAAATTTTGACCAAACTGAGCAAAAGCACGACCAAACGAAGAAATAGAATGAGCCACATCTGATGAACACTCTTTAACTCCCTCGGAAGATTATGGAACTCCTCATAAAAGGGCCAAAAGGCTCTTCTCGAAATGCCTTCTTGACCCTCAGAAAAAGGCCCCTTGTTCAAGGAGAGCTACCCATCAAATTACAATGAAACACCCTCACCCTGACAGCACAAGTTCACATTCACAAAAGGAGGGTCTCTGCTCAGGATTCTCTTGAGAGGTCTGACCGACGACCTTTTTGCTGACTGAATGTCTGTCGACCGACTAAACGATAAGGTTCTTAGGTCATCAGATACCCCTTTTCAAGCAGTTACAAATAGGAAACAATACTAAGATAGGTTATGAATACAAAAGGGTGTAAACATCCCTATTAAAATAGGGTCAAATATATAATTTTACACTAGATGCCTCCGAAATATATAACTATGGTCATTTCTACATTAAAGTATTACTAAATTTATCATATTAAAACACTTGCATTGTTGTGCACTCTCTTTCTCTGTCTCTCTCGCTTTCTATATTTCTTTTGTTTGTCTTATGCTTTATGTCTTGAGTGTGATTCACAAGACATATTTGGATTCAATAGCTTGAAAGGTATGCTTAGTGTGAATCATGCTATCAACAAGAAGAGAAGTACATCACGGAGAGAAACTCATATACAAAAAAACCTCAATGATGGAGTGCAAGAGGGAATTTGTGGCCGCTAAGAGCATAACCCTTGAGAAGAAGAACTCTAACCATAAGGTCACAGATTAGTTGGCAAATATAAGTATATCCTTTTGGGCAAATATAGGTACCTGAATAGTGTTGGGTCTACACCGTGATCAAACCACAGTTTGAGCAAATATAGGTATATCCTTTTGTCAGCTGAAGAATGCATTCATTTGACAGATCTCTGAGGTTGAGCCATTAAAGAAGTATAAACTTCAATCATTAGAACCATATAGAAATTGGAGTGATCCAACAAACCATACCATTTCATTGAGTCGATCATCTACCTTCTCAAGATCTACAACACATTGGCGTGTTAGTTATTTTACACCACGTTGAGAGATTTTATCCTCAGATAATTTAATTGCCTCCCAATAGGGGTAATCACTTCCCTCACTGAATTCAAAAAGATGTTCACAACATTGTTTGCCAGCGCCCAGAAGCCTCATAAGAACTCGTAGGCCATGTGGCACATCAATCAAAAGGATGAACGAGAACCTTCGCTTGTATGTCGCTCGATTCTAGAAAGAAATGCTGGAAATGTGAAATCTGGAACCCAGATAGCACATACTGCCTTGGCCCAAGAGCAGAGGAGCAAACAATTCAAAAGTATGCTATGGGTTTGTAATAGTCAAAGAGCTTAAATGAACTCTTCGAGTTAGCCAAGCTCTACATTGCAGCAAAGGAGTAAGTTCACCCGTCCTACCAGAAAGCCAAACAATTAGACTGCCGCTTGTCGAATAGATCCTCTCAAGATGATGGGTCGAGACCAAAGAACGACCCACACCCTAGACATGAAAACAACCAACTGCCTCAATACGATAGAGGGGCCAACATAAACTACCAAAAGAAGGACAAATTGGGTCTAATGATCGATCTTCGACGAACTAGAAGTACTAATACGTATTAATTCTGCCTCAAACTGTGATATTCTCACTGTTACAGTAACAAATATTAAAGCAAGAATATAGTAGCATCCGAGTTCACTAATTCTTGTAACATTTAGGGGATGTTTGGTTTGCTGAAAATGAAATGCAATGTAAAAGATTTGCAGAGTACTATTATTACAATGTATTCAAAATATTTTATGGTTGTTTGGTTTGCTGTAAACTAAATGCAAAACTTTATTATTATTTTTATTTGGTTAGAAGTAGGTTGAAAATAATGTAATAATTTATTTGGGATGCGAGCTATAGGCGATGGCGGCAGAGATGGTGAGCGGGGAGCAGCGGGCGGCGGGAGGCCGACAACGAGCAGTGGAGGGTGACAATTTGCCCTGATAGCTTTTTAGAGTAATTCAAATTCGATCAAATCAGTCGAATTTCTAAATTCAGTCAAAATAAACTAAAGAGTAAACTTTAAATTCATTAAAACTTTACATTACACTTTTACTTCTTTATATCAAATATATAATTTTCTCAAATCCCTTTGTAAGCTTTCTAACTAAACAGCCCCTCAGTTAAGAACACATTTAGGATTTCAACGCCGCAAAGCCTTCTGCAAGCACTTTTTGGTACTTAACGTACATAATTACTTATTTAGACCATGCTCATTGGATACCAATTTTACCTATAATTTAAGCATGTATATGCTGCCATTTTCTTATGTAAAAGTATATTTCGTAGGGATCATCATTTCCTAAGGCTAGCTGGAAGAAGAATCAATTCATGGAGGTACGGGAAACAAAAGAATGGGCGATAATGGATTTGCAGTCCCACCTGAATTGATGGCTTGCCCAATATAATTATGTTCCTAAGCTGAGAATTAGTGTTTTTAAAAGGCTAATCTTTGCGAAACGGCCTTAGATTACCATTTACCAAGTGGTTTCATTTAAGCCTGCCCAATGAAAAGTCTGTTGGTAATGGTACTAAAACCTGCCACAGTAAAAGTTAATAAAAAATAGGACAACAATATATATTCCGCAGAAAACTCGTAGGAAACTCATCTTGGAGGTTTATAGAGGGAACCTATTTAAGATTGAATACTCGCTTTCTATACAATAACATACTATAAACGTCTTGTCAGCTTTAATCACACAGTGATCACGGGAAAAGCAAACTTAAAAATTGCATCTTGCAACTACTATTTCACTACTTACATTGCTGTTGTCTTTAATTAACAACTATTTCACTACTTACATTGCTGTTGTCTTTAATTAAGAACAGCACAAGCAATATTCTATAATGGATTCCAGATGAGTCTCGCAGTTACATGAATAATTTTCTGCCTAGACTCCTAATGCATAGTCCAATAATATGTCGTCGCGTGTATTACATCGTAGAGGTTATTTAGGGATTATTGAAGTGAAACTGTAGAGATTATTTCGGGGTTATTTCTGGGTTATTGAAGATTAACATATATATTCCACATCAATAACCAATAAAGAACCCAAAAATAACATCCATAATGTTATTTCAGGATTTTTGAAGTGGCACTGCGGAGGTTATTGAAATAATCCAGAAATAACCCGGAAATATTCTTTGTGGTTTCACAACAATAACCCCAAAATAACCCAAAATAACACCGCGGAGATTATTTTGGGGTTATTTTTGAGTTATTGAAGTGAAATATATGAGTTTTTGTTTAATAACCCTGAAATAACCTCGAAATAACCACCACAGTATTATTTTGAGGTTAATAAAGTGAAACCGCAAATATTATTTCAAGGTTATTTCGAATTTATTCCAGGATTATTGAGATTTCACAGTTCTACTTTAATATTTTTTAGGTGGGCCCGATATAACAGAGAGATCCAAACAAATAATTTTCTTCAGCAATGGCTTTTATTGAGGAGCTGTGCCGAAAAATAACACCAAACCACTGTTCATTTTTTAGAAAGTGCTACACATCTCTGATCATGCTCTGATTCTCACATGGAAAACATTTAAAACTTTAGCAAAGTGAGATGAGTGGAAACACAGAAAAATAAAGTATCTGCACAAGTAAATTAAGATGGCATACAGATTGGCATCTAGTGCAGATTCATAGTGCCATATAGAAGAGTGAAGCAGATATGAATTATAACAACTTCCACTAGTGACTGGATATGTGATTGACCAAAAGCACTACTGAGAGACTTCCCTTCCATCCTTTCTTCATGTGCCCGCAGAAAATGGGAGCATCTTTAACAATATATCTTACCCAACCAAGACTTATTCGACAATGAGTAGTGGATCTTTTAGTTGTCACAGGTCTGGTTCTGATTGACATAAAAAACTTCTCACATATAGAACCACCCAAACTGATTTTCATGAACTCCAAAGAACCATTAGTTTGTACTACAAAGAAATCCAATTTGCATATACGCCACACAATTTCACTTATTTACATATCTAGCGCATATCATTCTTTTAATTTTAAAAAAATAAAATGCAAGTTCTTATGCACAGATAAAATGACACATTAAAATTGAGTTTTCAGTGTTATAAAATGGATTAGGGTTTGATGAACAGGATTTACAATACATTAAGGAAAGTTCTGGAATTATGCCGGAAAAGCAAGCGGTTGGTTATAGAATGGGTATGTATAATTTGGGGACCATTGAGAAACAATAATTTGTCATGGTAGTGGAGTGTTGCCGCTAATTTACTCATCCACATATTAGAATTCTTAAGGAGCTGTATGGTAACGGCAGTGTCGGCACTATTTTTGGTGTGGGGTTTGCCCGTAAGAAGCTGTCGGTAATCGGAATTGAAATCCCGTTGCCCGCTTCGGAAGGACATTAAAAAAAAATTTTAATTTTGAAAAAGATGAAGTCAAACTGACCCCATAATTTTCATAGTTTAGATGAAAGAGCACTTTATCTCAAATCATGTATCTATCCCAAAGGATGAACACAA
>NW_018220029.1:85688-87812 GCF_001263595.1 Phalaenopsis equestris
CAAGTAATCCTATAGGGATTCTTCTTGAATTCTCTTATAATGATCTTACCTACTAAATGCTAGAGGTTGAGATCAATATGTGGAATTTCAAATTGAGGAGAAAGAAGAGTTTTGAATTTCTAATGGTTGGGGTACCTCTTCTAATTTTCTAAGACTAGTCAATAGGAAAGTCCTATGGCTAGACCTAGGCTACTAAAGAAGTTTTCTAGACCTCAACCAAAAGTGAGGTCAACAGGCAGCTTTATTAAGTTCTATTAATTCATATTTACTAAATTCTGCCAACTACAAGATTTAGTAGACTTGGGATTTGTGGATAAACTGAGAAAAACATTCGGAAGGAATTAAATTTATTAAATCATAGATTTAAATTTGCTATTTTTTTTTCCTGACAAGATTTAAATTAAATTCTACTTATAATATAAGCTCTAAAATAGATTGTTTTTGGTAGTTGTACCCCACCCAAGTCATACTTCTTGTCATTAATGCTTATAATCTATCATTGCTACGCTTCCGCATGCCAGTAATAGTGGCCCTTGGCTGCAAAATATCACTAATTGATGGCTAATAGTCAGTGAGTGGAAGAGCATTCGTAGATCATAGTATCATGCTTTGATAAATAGCTACAATCCACATCAATAGTGTTGTGAGATATACACCAGTTGATGTGGTATATATATAAATCAAACAGGAGAACATTCAATGAAGCGAAAAATAGAACAAGAAAATTCACACTATAAAATAGTAACACAGCGGAACACATAGATTTACGTGGTTCGGTAAATTGCCTACATCTACGGAGTTGCAGAGGATTTTACTACTTAAGGAATTTACACAAGTCGATCGTCTCGACTTACAAGAGGAATCTCTCACTCCGTTCCTCTCTCTTCTTCTCTCTCTGTTCTTCTCTCTCTACACTGAGATACACCGAAGAAACTCTACACCGAGATACACCGAAGAAGATAAACTTACAAGAGAAATAAACCCAATTTCTCTTCTGTCATAAGTCACCAAGAAGAAGTGAAGGGAGAACAATCTTCTTCTTCTGTCTTCTTCATTTTGCCGCAAGGAACTACTTCTTGTACTTCTCTTCCTCTATCCCGAGTAAGCCCGAAGAACTCTTCCTTTATCTCAAGGAAGCCCGAAGAAGAACTTAAGTGGCTAAGCTTAATCTGAAGGAGAACCGTGCTATTCTTCCTTTCCTTCAAACCACACACACCTGCCAACCGTCCGTCTGTTCGTGACTTAAAGGAGGCGCGGGAGGTGCAACACTTTACGAATCGAAGCAAGGCGGGACGTCGCAATGAACTGTGAACAGAGCAGCAATAGTTCGCGCGGGAGCAGAAAACGGTCGCGACCTTTCAAGATCGAACGAGAGGCAGGATCGGGATTGGGATCAGACTCCAACGCTAACAATCTTCCACTTGGAGACTTATACACATGCTACAATGCTTCTTCCTCAAATTGATATCCTCCACTAGCAGTGACGCCCTTTTCTTCAAACATGAATCCTCCACCTCAACAAGTTAAAGCTCTGTGAAGATCAACTGATGTTGTGCACAATTTTAATTTCTCAAGAGTAACACCTTCAATCAACATATCAATAGGGTCCACATGGCATTGCACCTCCAAGCTATTTTCTAAATTACTCTTATTTCTGCTTACAACTCTCACTGCATGGGCAATATCCTGTCTCTGCTAAAAGCCTTTTTCAAAAAATCTAGCCTTGTATCTTTTACTATCATCACGCTCAGTCTTCACCTGGTACACCCACTTGTTGTGCAACGTCTTCTTCTCTGATGGAAGTTTTGTCAGTGATCAAAGAAAAATATTTTGATATTTTCATACCTATTTTATACTAATATTGATGATATTGCACTTTAAAGAAGGGTATTTTTGATGTTTTGTTGCAGGTATGTTGAATTATGATCATTTGACCAAAAAGTTGCAAAAAAAGGAGCGGATTTGGAGCAAAAAGGACCAAAATATGAAGATTTGAACTAGGGCGCCGACGGCGAGCCCAACGGCGCCGACGACAAGTTTTTCCCGAGAGTCCATAATCAAATAGTCTAAAAGGCCGCCGACGGCGAGAACGGCGGTTCTCTTAACAGGTGCATTGAATGTGGA
>NW_018220029.1:88438-91062 GCF_001263595.1 Phalaenopsis equestris
ATGTTAGCCCTCAGACGAGGGGAACGTGGGAGCTCCGAAGTGAGAGCTGGTATCCTCCCAGCCTAGCTGCAGATTCAGTAACCAAGCATAGAATTAATCAATGTTCTTTATGCCTAGACCAAAGGGTAAAGAGTAGATATGCTCCTATTTGGCACAATACAATTTAAACTAATTCACTTTATCCATTCACTTTAATTTCTTAACAAGAAGAAGGATGTTTTCTCTTATATTGAATTTCACATTAAAAACTTTATTAGTTGAATTAGTTAATTAAGAGTTTGTTAAAATTACATATTTATTTCAATTGCTTATTAGTGACAAATAAGCAATTTGAACTGTATTGTTGTGATTAAGTATTGATTTTCTAAATCTTAGTTCGTAGTGACTAGTATTACTCCCTGTGGGATTGATATCTAGGACTCCATTAGAGCCATGTATTACTTGAGCGATACGTATACTTGCATTGATAATGAGCGATACGTATACTTGCGTTGATAAGTGTGATTTTGCAATTATTGAATATTTTATACACATTTTTATCAAATTTATAACCGTTGTCAAGTTTTTGGCGCCGTTGCTGGGGACTTAAATATTATAGCAACAGTATCAAACTTTTGTATTTTTAAGCATATATAAAGTCGCTGTCAGTCAGCTCCCACTTGCTCAAACTTTCATTTTATATGATTTCTTCATAGCTCTGTGGTTCTCCACCATCTGTTTGTGGAACAATAGGAATGGGTGCTCCGGACCCACTCTTCTCTTCACTTCCATTTTTAACAGAACTATGAACTGCCAGCAATAGTGCATCATGTAGTTCTTCATATACCATATTGTGCTATCATTCTCCATGTTCTTGGGATTTCTGCAATTCCTCTTTATGTGGCCAGCCTTGCCACAACTCCAGCAGGTTGCATGCTGACCAAACTTTGATTTTGATCTCACTCTATTTGAGTTTATGTCTTGTCAGCTCTATCTGAAATCAACATTCAGTGTCAAAATCGTACCTGAGATCTCGCCAGAATCTTTCCTGTGCATCTCCTCAACCAAAATCAAATCATGAATATCATCACATTTATGTTTAGATTTACCTACAGAACTGCCAACTGACATCCTCATGGCTTCCCAACTATTTGGTAACGATGTCAACAATATCATTGCACGTATCTCATCATCAAAATTAATTTCAATATATGACAATTGATTTGTGTTAATATTGGAATCATTTAGGTGTTGAGCAACAGAAACACCTTCCGCCATCTTCAAGTTGAATAACTTCTTAATCAAGTACACATTGTTATTCACCGATGGCTTTTCATACATACCTTATAAGGCTGTCATGAGATCTATAGTCGTCCTTTCATTGATGATGTTGTGTGCAACGAACCTCGATAGGGTCAATCGAATAACCCCCAGAACTTTTCGATCTAACAAATTCCATTCAGCCTCATCCATCCTTTCAGGTCGGAAGATGAAGTTTCTTCCCATAGAGATAGTCCTTTATCTTCATCCTCCAATAACTAAAATCTTTGTCATCAAACTTCTCAATCCCTAAAACCCTCACTTCATATGTAGCCATCATTTTTCCTCAGATCCGAACAAATCTCTGATACCAGTTATTGTTGGAATAAGATATACACCAGTTGACGTGGTATATATATAAATCAAATAGGAGAACGATTGACAAAGTGAAAAATAGAACGAGAAAATTCACACCAAAAAACAGTAACACAACGGAACACACAAACTGCTTGAGGAATTTATATCAGTCGATCGTCTTGACTTACAAGAGGAATCTCTCATTTCGTCGTTCTCTCTTCTTCTCTCTCTATTCTTCTCTATCTACACCGAGATATACCGAAAAAGCTCTACACTGACGTACACCGAAGAAGATAAACTTATGAGATAAATAAATTCAATTTCTCTTCAGCCACAAGCCACCAAGAAGAAGCTAAGGTAGAACAATCTTCTTCTTCTTCTTTCTTCTTTCTTCTGCCGCAAAGAACTACTTCTTGCACTTCTCTTCCTCTATTTCGAGGAAGCCCGAAGAACTCTTCCTCTATCTCGAGGAAGCTCGAAGAATAACTCAAAAGTAACTAAGCACAATCTGAAGGAGAACCGTGCTCTTCTTTCTTTCCTTTCAACCGCACACACCCGCCAAACGTCCGTCTGTTCGTGACTTAAAGGAGGCGCGGGGGGTGCAACTCCTTGCAATTTGACTTTAGGTGAGACATCACAACAAACAGTGAACAGCACGGGAACAGTTCGCGTGGGAGCAGGAAACGATCGCGACCTTTCGCGATCGAACGGGAGGCGGGATCAAGATCAAGATCAAACTTCAGCGCTAACAATAGGAGACATTCTCCACCAACTTTAATTTTCATAAAAAAATTAATTTCTTCTTTTGAGCTTTGTTGGCACTATTTTGGTTAAGGAGTTGCTCGTAAGAAGTTGTCGGTCACCGGAATCGAAATCCCATCGCCCGCTTTGGAAGGACATTTTAATGTTTAGAAAAATATGAAATTAAATTGACCCCATATTTTTCATAGTTTAAATGAAAGAGTATTATACCTCAAATCCTGTATCTATCCCGAAGGATAAACACAAGACTTGAGGATGAGGCTCGA
>NW_018220029.1:92034-92823 GCF_001263595.1 Phalaenopsis equestris
TAATTTAGTTGTAGTTATTGTTTTGTGTGATGTTTGTGATTAAATTTTGAGTTATTTTATATTTTGAATGTTGTGGATGTGATTTTTTATCTTGATTGATTTTAGTTTTGGTTTTGGTTTTAGTTTTGTGGCTATCCTAACAATTTTAGTTTTCATGTGGGGTGACATCGTTGTTTAGCATGCAAGTTTGTGTTAACATCAAAAGTATAGTATGAAAGTACAAAAAAGACGGTGTTGTAAACTGTAAAAGCGTACATTGTGAGTCTTCTCGTTCCACCACCTGAAACTCAAAATGCATGTCAGGGCATTTTATATGAAGCAGGAAAGTAAGGTTTTAGTGACCTACCTAAATCTAGGTCATATCTCGGTGGGGTCCTTATTAATTTGATTAAGGATGACTTTTGTTAAGAAAAAACATATTAAGTTTAGTAGACCTCTGAGGTATCCAACAGCTCTATAGAAAGAAGCAGGTCCATACTTCCCTCTCACCGCCTGGTGAAAAGTCTCGAGCTCATTTAAACTTATTATGTTGCTTAATAACCCATCCTATAAATACCTGTAATGTTCAATGAACAATGATATTTCAATTATCCCTAAGAGTAGGGTAATTATAACTTGGTAATTATCACTTGTGATTTAATTTGTAAATTATGTAGGAGAAGACCCTTAAAAGGGGCAAGTTAATGTTATCAAGGCACTCAGCCAACTTTTTAATTTGGGCTTGTATTGTTTTAAAGATGTTCAAATTTAATTATGTTCACTTTTCTAATCCTCATTTAATCATATTTG
>NW_018220029.1:93132-94107 GCF_001263595.1 Phalaenopsis equestris
TTAATTGGGATCAAAGGTTACCCATTTCCCTTTCTTGAATTAAGCCTAAATGTTAATTAAGATTAAATTTCCAAAATTACAGTTTTGACCCTAAGGCTCTATTACTTCATAATTTATCAAATTTAATCCAAATGACTTTGGAATTTTCATCTCACCTCACTCATGTGTCAATTAAGACATCAGAGGAGAAAAATGTGATTTTTCCAAAATTTAACTTAATTTACATATTTATTTTAATGCAAAAATACGATTTTTTAAAGAAAATTTCATAACTTGGCCAAGGAAAATCCTAATCCCCCGTTAAAATTTTTCTAGGAGGTAGAATTAAACCAGAGAATCAGTGAGACCAAATTTCATGATCTATTGAATTATATTTTAATTTTAAGAATTACTTTAAATTATGGAGTATTTATTAATTATAAAATATTTTAAATGTGGAAAATTTAGTTTTATATTTTTATTAAATCTCTATGATGTCAAGGGACATAGAGAAACAAATTTCACATTTTTTTTTTATTTTTCTTTGAATTATTGTAATTATTTTAGTGAAAATCTTCACTTAAAAAATTAGGAAAAATATTCCAATTCAATATCTTCACTTAGAAAATTAGGAAAAATATTTCATTTCAATATCTTCACTTAGAAAATTAGGAAAAATATTCTAATTGTTCCTAAGTGCTTAGAAAGTAAGTTAGAATATTTTCATGAATTTTATTATTTTGTGATTTTTATCATTTTTTTAATTATTTAAATATTAAAAATATGCTAAAAATGAAGTTTTTATTTTAATTACCATTTTATTTTTAGAAAATTTCTCTAATCACAGAGAACTCCAAAAACCAGTTTTTATAATTTTTTTAATCATATTTTAATTATTAAAATTTATTTTAAAGTTAAAAATGACATTTAACTTGAAAAATCAATTTGAGTTATTAAATGAGCTTCAAATGTTTTGAAATTTTTATGGGGAGTTTT
>NW_018220029.1:95444-97378 GCF_001263595.1 Phalaenopsis equestris
GTTTTTCCCCAGCCACTAGGCCAGTCAGCTGGCCAGGGGAGGTGGCCAGAGGGCTCAGGGACCTCAGAGGAATCTGTCACAGTAATTTATAGTAGTTTTGATAAATTATAGTAGTTTTTTATAATAATAATACAATGATAAAGATAATAACTAGCTCCGGATCTTGATATTTTCAGACGATGAAGTTGGTATCACTTGAATGGGGCAACTGATGAAGTAACGAAACTTGAGGCATGACATGGATCACCATGTACTATTTTGAGCAAGAAATGTTCAAACATTGATAAAAATTTATCTAGAGTTCTGATTTTAATAAACTTACAGTTAGACTGATCGGCTCAACTAGATGGATCCAATGAGATGAAAATTGGTCCAATCGAAGTCAAAACAAGCTCAGATCATGTCATTAAACCACACCTCGAAGCTTTATGAGCATATTTGAAAAGTCAAACAAATGTCAAATCTAGTAAGCTTATAGCCTAATTGAGCGTCTCGATGAGACGAAACTGACGTGCCCAAGATCACTCAAATCCAACACCATCAAGACACTCAAATGCCCATCAAACTCCTTTTGATTGAGGGAAGCTATCTTGATCGTCAAATCAAAGTAGTTCATATTCATTTATTAATTGCACCCTGAGCTTTATAAATAGAGGTCCACCCCTCTAATGAAAGAGAGAAGGAAATATCTTGAGGCATGAGGAAGAGCTTAAAGCATTAAGAAGGAGCTGAAGTTCAGCATCACTCTTGCTACCATCGACCACCACTTACCGGCTGCCGTTGATCACTATCGATCACTACTCATTTCTTGTGACAAGTTCCTCTGCACATCAACATTATAATTTAGAAGACTTTATAACCCTTTCCGCTAATGGGACAGAAAAGAGATGTTTAACAAGAGACACTCATCTTTACATGATCATATTGAAAGGGCATTTGGGGTTTGGAAAAAAAAGGTTTATTTTTTGTGATATGCCCGACTATCCTTTAATCAAACAAGTGAAAATTGTGATGTTACAATGTCTCTCCACAACTACATTCATCGGCATGCTTCATGTAGTGATTTGATTTCAATAATGCAAATGAGAACCAATTAATTGCCCTCGTCAAGGCATATGAATATAGCATAGGTCTTTCAATATCACAAGATTAATCAAATTTATATGACTTGTACACAAAATGGGAAAAGTGTTGGGGAGATGATGGAGTTGCAAGAACAAATTATAAGCATAATAATTAATGGGTTAAAGGATTTTGTGAGCTGCATGTTCTTTATATGTGTAATGTGTTGCAAAAGCAACAATCTCTTATTGTAATGACCCTATATACAATGATGTTCTTGTGGAATTATGATTCAATGCAAATAACTTTTTTTTTCTTTTCCCACATGGATGATCTCTCCGCATAGGTTTAATATAGATTTATTTGTGTGCGTGTTTTTTTTTTTTTATTTATTTTCTGAGATCTATCATGGCATAAATGACCTTAAGGTTTCTTCTGGATGGACTCTGAGATAATATGCTTTTGTGATACATACGAGCTCAATATTTTATGGTTTAAAGACAACTAAAAGTCCTTTATTTAATCAAATAATTGTTGGAGTTTTCTGGATGGCCTTTGCTGTGATATATTTATGTGACACATACGAGCACATTTTATGTGATTTAAAGGCAACCAAAAACCTTTTTTTTTAGGTCTACTGTCTTCTTGTAGAGACTGATTATTCGTTGGTTTATCTTTGTGCTATGAAACCTCATAACTTTATTTATGTACTTTACTATTCTTTTTTACTAATGTTACAATTCAGAGTTTGTACTTTGTGGTTTTAAACGTTCAAAAAAGATGAGCTTGATGTCTATGATTACATAAATGATCTTCAAAGTTCTTCTAGATGGATTTCGTGGATGTTGACCTCACTTTTGGTTGAGGTCTAG
>NW_018220030.1:0-999 GCF_001263595.1 Phalaenopsis equestris
TGATTGTTCCCTGCTTATCCAATTGATTGAAGGATCTTTATCTCCTCCCCAACACATACTCCAATTGCTCAAACCTATCCTAGAATTAAAAAAACTGTGCCAACTGTGCCAACTTCAGAACTACAGAGAATGCAACAAACCTGCTAACTGGCTAGCAAGATTTGCTAGTCAGTCAGATACCACTTTAGTTTCCACTACTCCTTCCCCTTCTCTCTCCTTTTTGTTAAAGGGTGACCTCTTCCAAGTCCCCTATATCAGATCTGTACTGATTTCTTCTTCTGCAATATAATTTACCCTTCCTTTAATATATATATATATATATATATGAGTTGGAAGCTGAAATGATTGTTATCTTCTTGGCCCTTCACATTGCTAGATTTTGCAAGTTTGATAAGTTAATTGTGGATTCAGATTCTCAAGTTATCATCAAAATTCTGCAACAATTGGAGAGACTTCCTTGACATATCACTAAATGGCTGCATAAATTCATTTCTTTTACTTAATCCTCTCAAGTTCTTTTTACTCATACCCCTAGATAAGGAAATAGGTCTGCCTTGTCATTGGTAGCCTTGGGAAAAAATTTCACAAAAGCCTGTTGTTAACATTCCCCCATTATCATCTTTTTTGCTACATGGGGACTATATTCCACTTCCACATCTTAGAGTCATGTCACTTTTTCTTTTCTACTATCTATCAAATTATCTCACCCAATTATATATAGAGTGCCTTACTCAATATCTATCAAATTATCTCACCCAATTATATATAGGGTGCCTTACTCGATATATAATTTGGGTATATATATATGCGCTGCGTACTCATATCAGTTGGTCGGCTATGTGCTTGTTGGTTGTAAGTCCCCACTGGTCTAGGGTTCGACTGTCCCCGAGCGTAGGGTGTGGTACTCAAATTCTTAGGCACATTTGGGATAGTTGGGGCTCGTATAATAGCCTCTGACCATTCTTTCTGAATGTATATATATATATATATATATATATA
>NW_018220030.1:1175-8888 GCF_001263595.1 Phalaenopsis equestris
TATATATATATATACATATATATATATATATATAAACACATACATTAGATTCAGGATTTTATTGTAATGGTAGTTCTCAAATTACATTATATTCTAAGACAAATCATTTGTCTTTTTTTATATCAAAAATCATCATCTCTTGGACTTTTCTCTAATCTTTTATCGTTGGAAAATAAATCTTAATTTTCTAATAAAATGAATAGATTCTAAGAAAAAAATCTCAATTTTTAAAAGTATAAATTCCAATATATGTAATTGATGTATATGGAGCTTTCTAGTATTTGAGCACTGCATATCCTTCGTCTAATGATATCCAAAAAAGATTGTTCCAAAATAAAACTAAATTGTTGAGTCTACAAAGGCAAGCCACTTTTTAAATCAAGAATATTGTAGGGGTTTCATCTCTCTTATCATATACATGAACTATAAAAGCTTGCCTCCATGAAGAAACTCCACCTCAGATTAAAATAAATTCTTTCTCGCAAATTAACTAGGGAAAACGTTTTTTTTTATATACACAAACATAAAATTTTAAAATCAAGATTTAGGGTCCGTTTGGGGCAGCTTATTTGGTGCAATGACGTTTTGAAAACGCACCTGACCTGTTTAGGTAAACTTTGTTTTGACAGCTTATGCGTTTTTAAAATGTTGAAAACAGCATTTTCACACCGCACATGTTTAGGCGCGGTGACAGCTTTCTGGTTGTTGTCTGACATTTCCAAAAAAAGTAAAAAATTGTGATAGCTACCGCACCTAGCTTATCGGCGGATTATTTTTAACTACCTTAACAGCAAATAATTCAATAAGCTGCAGCTACCCCAAACAGACCCTTAATAATTGGATCGATTATAAAAAAATATTTCAATCTTTCAAATATAGTATGTTTTTCTTAATTACATATTCAGTCTTCTTTATAGATATAATTAAAATTTGGGTGATGCCATATTTCTTCCACCCAAACCACAAATATAGTGAAATATTTAGTTCTAATTATTTCCGCTTAACATCCAAATTTATATCCATCGTACATGCTTAGTTCCATTATTTAATTTGTAGCTGAAACACACTTAAAAATAAAACTTAAATGTTGGAAGTCAAAATTGTTCCTATTTTCAAGCTTATTTTTTTATTGTATCTTACTTTTTGTGAAAATCATAGTCTATGTTTGCTTTAGCTATAGTAAGTTTTATTTTTATTTGCTTTCAATTTAGCTTTTCATTACTTTATTATTGATATAAGAAAAAGTTAATATTCAAACCAATCATATTTATTCAATATTTTATTATTATTATTAATAGTAAAAAAAAAAAACTAATGTAAAGGTTATTTTCTTGCTTTTATATCTTACTTATTTGGTCATGAGTTTCGTGAATGACCATTCAATTTCATCTACTGTATATCTCAACCAAAATTCTTTCTAAACTACTAAAAGAGTGTTCAAATCTCTGCTGAATTAATTCATAATAAAATAAATTGGCCTCGCTATTACACATAAAACTTTATAAAATTACAATGATCGTAATTAATATGACACAAATAAGCATTAAAAAATTATTATTCTTATAAAAGCAAGTCTTAAGAAATTATGTAATGAATAGTATGAGTTAACAACTTTACCCAAAAAAGAATACAGATAAAAATTAAATTTTACTCATAAACATGGAGGAATTAACTGAAGATTTTACAGTTTAGTATGATTTTATGATAAAATTTTACTTAGAAAATTCCAACCAGAATGGATTTAAAATCCATTTTTTTTAGTATGACTGTAATACATAGAGAATCAGCCAATTTTTCAACATGACCAGCTCTTGGTTTAATCCATTGACAACAAATATTTTAGTCCAAAATATATTTTCTTTTTTGCAAATAAAGTTATTTAGAAGAAATAATAAGTCTTATCATTAAATACTTGATGTGCAATAGCTGATTTTCCATAAATCAATAATCAATGAAACTTTAATTAATTAAATCAATATTTTTGCAACCAAACCCAAAATGATAGAAAATAAATCTATTCTTTTTTTTTTAATAACAGCATTCAAACCGATAATAATCTTATTCCCAAGTAGTAAAATTTACTGTTAGTTTCCCCTGAAAACACAAGTTCTATAATAAATGACTAACACATTTATAAATTTACCACCAAATCCATAACTCTACAAAAATCTGTCAGCAAAATCCGCATTTCCTTCCAATCCTTCCTTCAAATGAAATAAAACCACAAGCAAAAGTAATTAAAAAGCAAAATTTTATTTCTGTTCATTTCTTCTTTTTTAAAAAAATCAAAAAAGTCAACAGGAATCCGTTTCACTCCCCCCTCGCCAAGAAAATATTATATAGGACTCTTAACGTAATTTACGTTGGGAGTAATAGTGGATTGTCTGGTGTCAAGTAAACCACACCGCAATACATTGACATTGATAAGTGTTAAAAATGTTGATGACGCCTACTTGACATGTGGCGCCCCATCTTTGAACTTCGAAATTCGAATGCTTCCGGACTCCAAATATAATATTTTTTCATACCTCTCCACTGCACTCCTCATGAGAACTGCTGTCTTCCATAACTCCTGCAAACAAGCACCTCCGGCTACCCGCATTCCGGCGAAGCTTCCGGAGAGTCCCTCCAGCAGTCCAATATTGGTGACAAAGCTTGCAGTAGTGTCGAGGCTGGTTGACGTTGTAGTTATTGAAGTAACAGAACCTCGTCTCCCGGCTATGACACCGAGGACACGGCTGCGGCGTCGCCGCAGCCGCTGCCGCCCAAGCGGGCTCTTCTGATAATTGGGATCTTTTCCGTTCGCGTAACATGTAAAAAAACAATATTATATTTGTGATGAACTATTGCTTGCCATGTTGTATATAAAAAAAAGGTACGGATTGTTATTTAAAAATTTGGCTTTCTTTTTCTCACTCAAATATCAGAATTCATGATAAAATCTCCACCGATATTTTTTTCGCTGTTATTAAACTTTCAATAGTTTAATTGTTAAAGGCGTAAATGCAATGGGTAGGTTGTTCAAAAAAATCATCTAATTTTTTAAATAACAGTATTTGGACTGCTGTGCATGTCGTTATTCGGAAAAGTTAATATTTGAAAATTGATATGCAAATAATTATTCTAATAATAACTATTTTCGGTTATCAACTAATTTAAGCTGTAAAATTTTAAAAAGTAATCATCCAACTAAAGTACACCGTCATGTTCCAAAACGAGTTGCGTATGGTTCCCTGAAGAACACACTATTTTTAATCAATGCTTAATGGCTTTACTTGGCAAACATAAAAATATGATAGGCATTAAATTTTGTAGAAAAAATATGATAGTCATGACATTTTCATTCTAAATTTTTTTCCAGCACTTAAATCAACACAACTGCTTAAATATGAAGCACATCCTATTAGAAATTTTAGTGATTGGATCCATTCACAAATTATTCTTCACTAGGGAATGGTCATGGAATATTTTGCTTTGGGCTTAATGAGCTTGTTGGCAATAATTTTTTGGTTCTCCAACTCCTGCCTTTTGCGTATCTTGTACACATCAAGTCTGGCACTGACATTATCCTTCATTTTTCTGCTACAGTGTTGAAAATATTATCAAAGAAATTGTTTTGTATGTGCATGACATTCAAATTGTGTCTGATCATGACATCTTTCCAATAAGGCAGATCCCAAAAATTTGACTTCTTTACTCACATATGAGTGATCTCATTATTCGTGTAAAACTAATGAAATACACTACAAAAGACAAAAATGAATTTCAAATTCAAATACAAGAACTTCTAAAAATGAAATTAATAGAACCAAGTAAAAGTCCTCATAGTAGTCCTGTTTTTTTAGTTAGAAATCATGTTGAGCAACTTAGAGGAAAAGCTCGAATGGTAATAAACTATAAAAAACTCAATGAAAATACAAAGTTTGATGGATACTTCTTATTCAACAAAGAAGTACTAATAAACCATATTAAAACTGCCAAATGGTTCTTAAAATTATATTGCAAATCTGGTTTTTGACAAATTATGATGCATCAAAATAACAAAGAATTTATAGCATTTAGTACGCCGCATGGACACTATCAATCGAATGTTATGTCATTCGGTCTTAAAAATGCCCCACAAATATTTCAAAGAATAGTGAATAACATATTCTCTGAATTCTCTCATTTTTGTTTAATTTATGGAGATGATATATTAATGTTTAGCGAAAACATTACTCAACATTTAAAACACTTAACTATGTTATCTCAGAAAGTTAAAAAACATAGAGTAACAAAAATGCTGGTAAATCAAGACTTATCACTGTTATTTATGTTGGTTGTAACAAAAATGACAGAACCATTCTTGGCCAAGATCTTATTTCCATTGCAAACAATATAACCTCCCCTTGGCTGCTGGGAGGAGATTTCAACTGTGTGGTTGAAAGCTCTGAAAAAAGAGGGGGTAGATCTTCTAACCTCCTCAAGATGACACAATTTAGTGACAACATCAAAGCTGCTAAACTTTTTGATCTTAGATTTCAAGGAGACTGCTTTACTTGGAAGAGAGGTCACTTCTGTGAAAGGTTGGATAGGTTTCTGGCCAATGATCTTTGGTTCCAGGAATTCTTAAATACCTTTGTACACCACTTATCCTTAGTAGGGTCTGACCAGAGACCTTTGCTTGTCTCTATCACTGCCAACCCTCCTAAAAGTCCTAACTCTTTTAGATTTTAAAACATGTGGACTGATCATCCTCAATTTATCAACTTGATTAAAGAGCATTGGAATACTTCACAACAAATCAACCCCCTTATTAGACTTTGGCAATTACACAAAAAGATGTCTTTTTACCTCAAGCAATGGAATTGACAATGCTTTGGGAATGTGTATGAAGAAGTGAACAATGCTGAGAAAAATCTGGCAACCATGGAAGCTGAATTGGTGACTGGACAGGTCAGTGAGGCTGCACTGCTAGCAAATGCTGAAAAGGTTTATATGGCTATTGAAAGATTGAAATTGTTTCTGAAACAAAAGGCTGCCATCAATAGATTCATGGGAGGGGACATGAATACAAAATACTATCATGCTTGTATCAAGTATAAAAGAAAATGTAATAACATTCATAGGATTCAAGATGCTCAAGGATGTTGGATCAACAACTATGAAGGAATTACCAGGAATGTTGTAGAACTCTTTCAGAAGTACCTCACTGCACCCCAGTTTACCTCTACACCAGTGGATCCCCATTTCTTCCAGGAAGAACTGGTCTATACTCAGGAACTCCAACTAACATCTATCCCTTTTGAAACTGAAATTTGGGAGGCCCTTAACACTATTGATAACTCTAAAGTTGCTGGTCCTGATGGATATACAACTATTTTCTACCAAAAAGCCTGGCCCATTATCAAGGAAGATGTTGTAAATGCTATCCAATGCTTCTTCAATGGAACCCCACTCCCTAATTACTTTTCTTCTTCTAGTTATGTCCTCATCCCCAAAACTGCTGTAAGCCACAACTGGAACCAGTACAGACCTATCAGTCTGACATTTGTGTTCAACAAACTTATTAGCAAAATTATTGTGGCCAGGTTACAACCTCATTTAAACCATCTAATAAAGTCCAATCAGATAGCTTTCATCAAGGGTAGATCTATCTCTGATAATATATTGTTGGCACAAGAGCTACTACTGGATATTGATCCTCACTGTAGAGGAGGCAATCTCATCTATAAACTGGATCTAAGTAAAGCTTATGATACTATTCATTAGTCTTTCATTCTTGATATTCATAATGCCAGGGGTTTCTCTATAGAATTCTGCACTCTCATTTCTAGATGGCTACAATTCAATTCACATTCCATCTTGCTTAATGGAGCTTCTGATGGTTTCTTTTCAGCTACTAGAGGGGTACAACAAGGAGATCCACTCTCCCCATCTATTTTCATCCTAGCCAGAAATATCTTTCCAGAACATTGGATCATGCTCTATCTCAGAAATCCTATGCCAGATTCCATCATACATCTAATGTGGAGGTTACACACCTGATGTATGCAGATGACATCATTGTATTCTCTAAAGCTAACAAAAATGTTGTTAAGCTAATACACAAATGCTTGAAACATTTTCAAGTTATCTCTGGTATGACCTTCCACACTTCTAAATGTCATATCCTTTATAGCAAACTTACTAATCCTGTAGCTAAACAATGGATTGACAACTTTACTGGGTTTTCTACTGCTACTTTCCCTTTTCATTACCTTGGGGTGCCACTTATCAAAGGCAGAACCAAAAAGATACAATTTGATGTTGTAGTCACTAAAATCAATGCTCAACTCAATTGCTAGACAAATTCTTTTCTCTCTAATGGTGGGAGAATTACACTATTAAAAAGCATTCTCACATTTTTTCCCTCCTACATCCTCCAAGTTACAAACATGAAGAAGTCTACACAATTATTAATTGAGAGAAGTTTCAACAGATTCCTAAGGGTTGGACAAAGAAACAAATTACACTGGGCTAGCTGGCAAAAGGCTACAAAACCCACTATTGCTGGAGGATTGGGCTTCAAAGGCTTGCAACATCTTCAGCAGATTAGTATGTGCAAATAATGGCTGAAATTTAGAATGCAGAATTCCCTATGGGCAAAGTTCATGAAGGGGAAATACTGTAAGCACTCCCACCCAACTTTGGATGAAAGAAAGTTGAGGGACTCATCAATATGGCTCAAATTACTTCAAATCAGACAAAAGGCTAAAAATATCTTCTTGTGGGATCTTGGTCAAGGCAAAATCCATTTCTGGCTTGACCAATGGGGCCCCCAAGATCTTCTCACACCCAGACCAACAAACTTTGATCCTAATCTGTTGGTGGCTAATTGCTAGAATGGAGACTCCTGGTCTGTGGAAAAGCTGTTAACTATGCTTGATCAAACAGCTACTACCTGTATCACTAAAATCCCCTTCAATAGAGACCATTAAGACAATTTAGTGATTAATGCTAGTAAGTTACACAGCATCTCTAAAGCCATATACACTAAATTGTACTGCTTGCAGGAATTTCCATGAGGAGAAACTATCTGGAATAAACATCTCAGCCCCTTTGCTCCCTCTATGCCTTTTCTAATCTCGAGAATCTTTCATAAACTTCTCCCTGTGGATGATATTCTCAAGCTTAAAGGATAAGAGGACCTTCCAGGTGTCATCTGTGTTGTCATGCTGAAGAATCAATTGCCCATCTCTTCTTTCAATGTATGTTTACACAAAGGGTCTGGTCAGAATTGGTAAAAGAGCTGAACATAAATCTCTTGAATCTGGATTGGGCCTCCCTTATTTTTTGCTGGAATACTTGGGATAAAATCAACTTGAGCACCATCCCTTTTGTGGTTACTTGGTTTATCTGGATGGCCAGAAATAAAGCCAAATTTGAGGACTGCCCTCTAAATGCACACCTAACTGTGGTACATTGTAATACTTTTTTAACAAAGCTGATCAAACATAAGGGATTCCCTGAAATTTTCCATACTATCAGTCCTTCTACACATAAATTACTCAAGACATCCAATGTCTTCTGGATTAAACCTACTCACCATTGGATCAAGGCTAACATAGATGGAAGTTATAATGGGCAAGATGCTGGTTTTGGAGGGAACTTCAGAGACTACAATGACACCTGCAAACTATTTTTCTACAGCCCTAGAACTGCCCAAGATGCACTTGAAACTGAAACAGCTAC
>NW_018220031.1:0-9660 GCF_001263595.1 Phalaenopsis equestris
ACACATACTTCAAGTGGCTAAGCAATATTTCAACTCAGGTTCAGGTGGTTTTATAATTAACGGAAATAGATTCTTATCAGCATTTATTGTAATATCCAGCATCTCAAATCTTTCCTGAACATAATCTAATTCTTCATTTTCTAATTCATCCAACATAACTTTATCACTCTCTTTAAAATGTTCTTTAAAATGTTCTTTCAATATATGTTCACTAATTTCCATGCAAAACATTCATTATCTCTTTCAACAGTAGGGTATTTCATAGATTTCGCAATGTTAAAAGTCACTTCTTGATCGTTAACTCTCATTGTTAATTCTCCTTTTTTAACATCTATCATAGCTTTTCCAGTAGCTAAAAATGGTCTAACTGAAGAGTTACAGAAGTAGGTGAGATTTCTCTTAATCCTAATCTTTTGAAAATTGATAGAGGCATAAGATTAATGCTGGATCCCAAATCACATAAAACTCTTTCATAAAATTTTTCACCGATAACACACGGTATAGTGAAACAGCCAGGATCTTTTAATTTTTCAGGAAGCTTTTTCTGAATAATTGCACTACAGTCTTCGCTAAGTGCAACAGTTTCATTATTTGTGAACTTCCTTTTCTCATTCAGAATATCTTTCATAAATTTCACATAATTGGGCATTTGCTCTAAAGCTTCTATGAAGGGAATATTCACCATTAGCTTCTTAAGAATTTCTAAAATTTTGGAAAAATGTTTATTCTGCTTGAGTTGCTTCAATCTTTGAGGAAATGGTGGTGGAGATTTCTCCACAGTAATTTTCATTGGTGTAAATGGATATTCTAAGTCTGGGTATTCATGATCCTTTTCTTTTTTGGTATCCACTTTCTCTTTTTCAGTTTCTATTTCTTTTTGTGTCCTTGTTTCCAAGTCTCTTTCACTTCGTAATTATATCACTTTGATTTGTTCTTTTCTTTGATCTTTAGGATTTGGTTCCACAGTACTAGGAAAAGTTAATGTTCGGTTACTAAACGCAGTAGCAATATGCCCTAATTGGTTTTTAATATTCTTAATAGCAGTTCCTTTTTCAATTTGATTATCTCTCACTAATAGGCAATTGAAATAATTATGTAATTTTAATAACTATTAAATAACTAATTATACTAATGAAGGTTTGAATGTGATATTCAATATATAAGAAAGCATCATTCTCCTTGTCAAGAAATTATAGTGAATGGATAAAGTGAATCAGTTCAAACTATATTGTGCCAAATAGGAGTATACCTATTCTTTATCCTTTGGTCCAGACATAAAGAATATCGACTAATCCTACGCTTGTTTACTGAATCTGCGGCTAGGCTGGGAGGATACTGGCTCTCACTTTGGAGCTCCCACGTTCCCCTAGCCTGAGGGCTAACATCTACAGGACCGAATTGGGGGTTTTAGTCTGTCACTCTAAAATCTCCAATTTTAAGTTCGATAATATTATTTTCTTATTTATTTGCACCCAACTTCCAAGGGCTTTGACCTCCCTGAATCTTGGATGTAATCTTCACCTTAGTTGTAAAACTCAACATAATTTAATAAATCAATTGACCAGATTAAAAGTAATTTAAGATCAAAGTGAAAAGATCATCACAATTTCTTAAATATTTTCATGGCTGCACCAATTCAAATTGTCATTTCACAAATCTCAAGACAAGGAGAAAGACAGAGAAAACTACTCAGATCTCATGGGAAAAACACAACAAAACTCAGAATTCATATATAAAATGAAAGTCATACAAACTACAACAGTAAATAAACTTATCTCTAATTTCTCCCCAAGAAAACTCCTCGAAATTCCTCTGAATCTCTTCCTTTCTTTTCTTACAACACACAGAATTCCTCTTCGAAGAGGCAAGAAGGAAGAAATCTCTCACTTTTTCCTCCACTCTTACAATCTCTCAAAGAATTCCTCACAATTAGGCTCTCTACTAAACTCTCTATACTCTAATGGAACCTCTCTAACATCTAGGACTTCTCCATTTTTGGCCAAAATCTTCTTTTAAAGTTGTGGATGAGTTCTCCCAAGAGTTGCCTAAGCACCCCTCCAAAATTCGTCCTCATCCAATGCATTGTTGGACATAACCGCCAATCTCGCCGTCGGTGGCCTCGAGGGCAGCCGTCGAGAGCGCCGTCGACGGACCTTGTTAATGAATTAATTCTGGAGTCTCAGGAAAATATCATCGTTGGCGGGGTCGATGGCGCCGTCGCACCCCTAGTTCAATTCTTCACATTTTGGTCCTTTTCGCTCCAAATTCGCACCTTTTTGCATATTTTTGCTCCAATGACCCTATTTCATCATTCCTGCAACAAAACGTCAAAAATACCTTTCTTTAAAGTGCAATATCATCAAAAAAAGTATAAAGTAGGCATGAAAATCTCAACATATTTTCCTTTGGTCAAAATCCCCCAAACTTAACTATTACTTGGCCTCAAGTAATTTTAGTACTATATAAAAGTTATGATCTATTGTAGTAAAGTTTAATTCAAAAATACTATAAGTTTGATTTAAATAAATATCATAGTGAGATTTTTAGAAAAAATTCAAGTAATTGAATTAACTCTGTAGCCACAAGATTATCTTGTCATCAAGTTTAAGAGTTCTAGTCTTCTATTCATTTCAAGAATGACTATATGTTGCAATATTAAGTCACTTAGAATATTCAAATGATAGGAACTTCATGAGAACACTACTAGTAAAAGATCTATTATATAAATATATGTTCAGGAATGTATTTAAGTTTTCCCTTTAGGTAGGTCCAGCGAAGACAATTTTTTATTAGGCATTTCATCAAGCTTCTCCTCACTTTTATTTTTTTTCTTTCTTTATTTTCTCTTTTTCATTTGGATTGCTTTTGATCCTATATATTTTTCTTTTCTTTTTAGGGATTGTTTTCAATCATTTTTTTTTCTATTTCAAGTGAGTATTACTATATCTAGATAGCCTTTAATGATTTTGAACATCATCTTTCTTTCCAAATTTGAAACTCAAAACATTCCTTTACCTTATAAATATTTCATAGTTTTTACATCATTGAGCCCCAATCTTTATCGATTTCAAGACTGTCTTTTCAACCATCCTTAAATAGAGGGGTTCAGAGATCTTTAGGGTTTTCTGTTTGTGTAGTGTTGGACCCCAAATAAGTATATTGGTGAACGAGGTTCACCTAGGCACGGTGCATTGTGAAGTCAGCCCAGCACTAGATCCTGAATTTCAATTTCACTTTTTATCTTTCAGTTTGATTTGCTATTTTGCAAGTCAGATTAAATATGCACTTTACTAACTTCTTTTTTAATTAAAAAATTAAATAAAATCCTTTAAATCTCTAATAAATAAATAATTTAGAAATTATACACTGAAATCCAAAAAATAAAAACAAAAGTAAAATAAAATAAAATAAACAAAAATAAGAAAGATGTACCCAGTTCAATGAATGACCTTTGTTGATTTTTAGTGATTGCACTAGAGTTACGAGGTATAGGCCATTGCTAACCCTCAGACCTTTTTTTTTTTGCGATAGCTACGATGTCATCCCTAGCTCTGACCTTCTCCTGCAACTTTCCCACTAGTTGAGAGGCTTGCAATGTGAAACCCATGATTAAGTTTGAGTCCGGGTTCGATAAGTTTGAAGTAGAATTCGATAAGGCTCCATTCATTGTCTTGAAAGTTACTGCCCCAGATGTTCAAGAGCCATCCACTAAATTCAATTTGAGATATCGCTAAGACTTCCCTTCTTGTAAGAAGGTGAAAGTTGTTGCTGCCCTAGCATCCATCAGATCCATCGTTCCTGCACCTACTAGATTTGTTGCTCTATTCCAAGGAGAGTCATCACACCTACCACTGTCAGATTTACTGTTATAGCACCTATCATCCTGTCTGCAAAATGAAAAGAGATTCTACTTGAAGAAGATTTAGCTCATGTGTTTGCCCCTCTACAGTCTATATTCGAGATTGGTTCTAGTTTGAGAGTTGTGCAGCTGACCAAGTCTCAGATGGGGAACTGTAACCATATGATTTTGAGAGCCGCTAGGGCCCAGGCTGCGAAGTTAGCTTCCATTAAGGAGATTCCTCAACAGAAGGAACTTGAAGTAGTTGGACCTATCCTCTCCTCTAAGGGATTATGTTTCATCTGTTGTCTGACACTACTAGTGATGAGACTCTCCACAAGACCGCTACCGCCTTACCACTACCTGATGGTCATGGTGAGGAGAGGGAAAGGCCCACTCCCCTCACCCTAGTCCATACTATTTTTGAGAGGTTATCCAATAAAGAGGGATTTTTTATTGTCAAGCTACTAATGAGAATGTGTTGTGCGGTATCATCACGAATGAGGAATGAGATTTTTAAGAAAGATAGTCCTGTCCATTAGTTTCAAAAGTCTATAAAAGTATCAACAGCCTGTATTCCTGCCAGATTCTGTTTGGGAAGCTGTGTCAACACCATTGCCACTGTTATAGATGCTACTACCATTGACCCGAGGCCCACAGAGCGTAATCTAGTCAAGTCTTATCTGGGTTTAAGAGTACCAACTGTTGTTGTTTATGAGGAGTTCCCAAAAAGGAATGTTCAAAAGAGACCGTTTACTGATACACCAAAAAATGTGCAATTTTATGTATATGTTTTATGCTTAAATTTGGTTATATTGCACTTTAAAGAATGATATTTTCATGTTTTGTTGCAGGTATATTGATTTTAGGCATTTAGAGCAAATATGAGCAAAAATTAAGAAAGTTGGAGTCAAAATGTAGTTTTTCAGCATACTGATGCCATAAGCACCATTTTACAGAGAAGAACCACGAGAGGCGCCAGAATCTAGAGAACAACATAAAACTCCAACAAACTAGCATCAGAGGTGCCAGAGACAAATTAAGATGATTTGTGGAGGTTATTGACTATTTTTGAGAGGTGCTAGAAGGCTTTAAGTAAATCAAATGCCCCATGTAGTGGTTGAATGTGTCTGGACACTTTGCAAAGGCTCTTGAATGAAGAGATATGTCTCTTGGATGAAAGAATTTGTCTCTTGATGTGAAGAGGTGTGCCTCTTAGGAAAAATGAGGGAATTTGAGTGAATTTTGAATTCATTTGAAAACAAGGCTGACACCCTAATTAAAAAAAGGAGAGGTCTTTGTGGTGGAGTGTGAAGGTGGCGTGAGAAGTTTTGGAGAGAAGAGTTAGGTTTTGGAGAGGATTCTCTTCCAAAGTTGTAAGAGTAGAGAGAAGGTGAGAGATTTCTTCTTCATTGCATTTCTAATAGAGAATTGAGTGTGATTGTAAAGAGAAAAAACGCTTAAAAGGAACTTCAAGGGATTTTCTGGAAGAGGAGTGTGAGATAAGTTGTGTTCTTTCCTTTCTTTGTTTTGTAAAATTATTTTTATATATAATCCATGTTTTATCTCCTTCTCATGTATTTTGAGTAGTCTTCTTTATTCTTCTCCCTACAATTAGATATGGTTTTGTGAAGAATTAATATTATTGTGCAAGGTTTTAAATGCCAATAAATTGTGATGTTTCAAACTCTGATCTTCATTTACTTTTCGAACTGACCAATTGAGATGTTAAAATTTATTGAGAAACATAAGATCTGAAAGGGTTATGCTTTTTATAACAAGGTAAGAGTAACATTCAATTTCATGAGTGAGAATGTAATCAATGTGTTTGAGTGCAAATAAATAGGAAAATAAATTTTGATGGGCGTAGAATTGGAGATTTTAGGGTGACGGACTAAAATCATCATATTGGTCCAGATGTTTAGAAATTAATTTCTTAGAAATTAAAGTGAGATTGTTAGCCCTCAGGGGCTGGAGAAGTGTAAGTTACTATCCTCTCAACCTAACCACATATTTAGGGATGCCAATGTTCTATATGCACTCGACAGATGGTAAAGAATATGATTGCTTTTATTTGACACAATACAATTTTATATATAATTTTAAATGATTTTAAACACTTCACTAACCATAAGCTCATTATAAGGGGAAGGATGCTTTCTTAAATTTGAACTCTTTGTTATAAAATTTTGTTTAGTCTTAGTAATTTTAACTTTGAAGTTTAGAAAATAGTTTAGTTAACTTAGTTCTTTTAGCTAAATTTCATTTAACATACATTAAATTTACTTTAGATTTATTTTTCTTAAGTTTTTATAGTTTGAATAACGTGTTGTGTTTTACATTGTATCCATAAGAATTTCCATCTCCCTGTGAGATCAATACTCAAGACTCCATTAAAACCCTTTATTACTTGAGGATACATATACTTGCATAATTATTTGGTTTGACAGCTTAAAGATTTTAGAATATAAAACTATTTACATTGAAGTGATTTTATTGTGATTGATCTGCGTATTTACTAATTGTGTGGTTGTGTGTGTGTTGTAGTATTGAAAAATATTTACAACGCATACAAAAAACCCCACAACAAGTTTTTGGCGCCGTCGTCGGGGAGATAACAGTAAATTAATTTATAATTTAGAAGACTTTGTTTAAACTGAAATACTTATATTAAGAAAAATTATAGTTTAATTAATATTTTTATATTTTAGTGTTTTTGCTTGTTTTAATTGCTTATTGAGTTTGTGTATGCATAGTTTAAGATCTGAAGGTTTATTATCTTATGATTCAAAGTTAGAAAGAACTATTAGAAAATTTTAAAAACAACAAAAAGAGTTAGAAAATTTGAACAAAATGGCTACAAACTTAAATAATCCAGGATTTGAAAATGAACATCATCAGAGACCTTTAAGAGATTATGCTAATCCTATAATAGATGAAATTCATTTGAGTATACAAAACCCTGCTATAGCTACTAATTCATTTGAGCTTAAACTTGCTATTATCCAATTGGTACAAAATAATATTTTTGGGGGAATACTGACTGAAGATCTTAACTTACATATTGCTAATTTTCTAGAATTGTGTGTTACATTTAAATATGATGGAGTGTCGAATGATGCCATCAGACTTAGACTTTTTTCTTTTTCATTAAGGGATAAACCTAAGATATGGTTAAACTCGTTAGCACCTGGATCTATCAGAACTTGGGGATAATTTTCACAAAAATTTTTATCTAAATATTTCCCACCATCAAAAGCTGCTAAGCTTAGAAATAATAACACATCTTTTTGTCAGTTTGAAGGAGAATCAATTTATGAAGCTTGGGAATGATTTAAAGATCTACTTAGAAAGTGTCCACACCATGTGTTACCCGATTGGTTAATAATTCAAACTTTTTATAATGGATTAGTTGGATCTCTTAGATCTATAATTGACGCTATTATTGGTGGATCATTAATGTCAAAATCATTCAATGAAACATATTCTTTAATTGAAGAGATGACTAATAATAATTTTTTATGGCCCTCTGAAAGGGTAACTGCAAAAAATTACTAGTATTCATGATTTTGATGCAATATCTACTTTGGCTACTCAAATTGCTGTAATATCAAAGAAAATAGATTAATATGGAATGAATTATTCTCAGATACCTCAAATGCTTGAGGAAAATTTATCATGAAAAATGATAGATTCTCAACCATCATATGAAACTTTAAATGCAATAAAAAATTGAACTAATAATCCTTATTCAAATTATTATAATCTTGGTTAGAAAAATCATCCTAATTTCAGTTGGAGTAATAATAACTCTAATCCTATAAATTTGCAATGGAGGAACAATTCTGCTAACTCATTGGGAAATTCCAACAACCAGGAGAACATTATCTATAAACCTTATTATCCTCCAGGTTTTAATAGCAGTTCACAAAGTAAGAAAAAGAAATTGTCAATGGAAGATTTAATATTACAAATAGGAGCACAATTACAAAGCCAAGGAGCTACAATTAGAAACATAGAAAATCAATTAGAATGTATTGCTACTACACTTAGAAATACACCTCCAAGAAATTTGCCTAGTAATGTTGAAGTTAATCCTAAAGATAAGAATAAATAGCAAATCAAGGCTATTTAACTGAGAAGTGGAAGAGAATTAGAAACAAAAGTTAAAAAATAGATTGAAGTTGAGAAAGAAGGAGTGTAAATGAATAGCTGGCGAAGATTTTCATCTTGATTCAGAATATCTTATTAAACCAATGAAAATTACTGTAAAAAGACCACAACCTCCATTTGCTTAAAGATTGAAGCAGTATAACAGAGATAACCAATTTACAAAATTCTTAGAAATATTGAGGAAATTAACAATAAACATTCCATTTGCTGAAGCCTTAGAACAAATGTCAAACTATGTGAAGTTTATGAAGGATATAATTAATAAAAATATGAAGTTTATAGATAATGAGACTCTTGCACTTAATGAGGAGTAGAACAATAATTTTAAAACTAAAAAACTTAAAGATCCTGGTAATTTTATTATACCTTATGCTATTGGCAAAAGATATTCTGGAAAAGCTTTATGTGATTTGGAAGCTAGTATTAATCTTTTGCTTCTATAGATTTTTAGAAGGTTGGGTTTAAGAGAAATATCACCTACTACTGTAACTCTTCAATTAGCTGATCATTCGATTTCCTATCCTAAAGAAGTTATAGAGGATGTTTTGGTAAAAGTTGATAAATTTATCTTTCCTGTGGATTTTATTGTGTTAGGTATGGAGGAAGATAAAGAAATTTCTATCATTTTAGCGAGAGCATTTCTTACAACTGGAAGAGCTTTTATAGATGTGCAGAAGGGAGAGTTAACAATGAGAGTCAGTGATCAAGAAGTTACATTTAATATTGCAAAATCAATGAGATAACCAGCAAAAGGAAGCGATGATGAATGCTTCAGAATGAAAATTACGAATATTTAAGCAATAAATATTTCACAGATACATTTAAAAAGAAAATTGAAGAACATTTGGAGTATGAAGATGAGGATATAATTCAAGGTAAATCTATAGAAGTAAGTAATGAAGAATTGGATTATGTTCAGGAATAGTTTGAATTGTTAGATCCTACGGATAATAACAAAAATTTGATTTCTTCGATTGTGATACCTTTTGAATTAGAAATGAAAACACTTCCTGCACATTTAAAATATGTCTTTTTTGGAGATTTATCTACATTACCTATTATCGTATTAACTGAAGCATAAGAACAAAAGTTGTTGGAAACTTTAAGAAGATATGAGAAAGCCTTTAGATGTATGTTAGCTGATATCAAAGGAATCAATCCTTCAATTTGTAAGCACAAAATTTTATTGGAAGAACATCATGAATCAAAAACTGATCCTTAAAGGAGATTAAACCTTACGATGAAAGAAGTTTTTGAGAAAGAAATTTTAAAATGGTTAGATGCTGGAATGATATATCCTATTTTAGACAGTGCTTGGGTGAGTCCATTTCACTGCGTTCCAAAAAAGGGGGTGTGACTGTTGTGAAAAATGACAATAATAAATTAATACCAATAAGACAAGTCACTGGTTGACAAATCTACATTAATAGAAAATTAAATTTGACCACTAGGAAAGATCACTTTCCTTTACCTTTTTTGAACCAAATATTGGATAGGTGATACACCTAAAATATATAGTGTTTTTAGACACATTTTTATACCTATTTTTGAGATATTGCACTTTAATCAAAGATATTTTTGTGTTTTTCTTGCAGATACAAGTGCACTTAAGCGACAGTGGCAGTTACTAGATGAGTACAATCAGTTTT
>NW_018220032.1:0-2866 GCF_001263595.1 Phalaenopsis equestris
GAGGATTTTCTTTTACTTGAGTCTTTTTCGTCGAGCCTCTCGAGTTTTTCGCTCTTCGGATTTCCTGGATGATGTTTCCTTCCAGATTTTGCTTTTTGAGATGCATTTAGGCTTGCTACACTTAAGGAACATCGGATCTCATGGGCGCGTACAAGTTTGCTTTACATTTTACAGCACTTAATTTTCCTACTTCTACCTGCTGTTGTTCTTCCTGTATAACATATTTTCCTGTTTCTACCTGCTGTTGTTCTTCCTGTATAGCATATTTTCCTGTTTCTACCTGTTGTTCCTCCTGCAAAACATGTCATATTACTCATGTTTCTACCTGTTACTGTTATTTCTGTATAGCATATTTTCCTGTTTCTACCTGTCGTTCTTCCTGTATAGCGTGTCATATTTTCCTGTTTCTACCTGTTGTTCTTCCTGTATAGCATGTCATATTACTCTTGTTTCTACTTGCTACTGTTCTTCCTGTAAAGCATGTTACACTCGTCCTGTTTCTACCTGCTATTGTCTTTCATGTATAGCCTGTTATACTGCTTCCCTAACGTGCTATGTTCTTCTTTAAGCATGTTATATTATCTTTTCTCTTTACTATATAATGCACTGTTACTTTTCTTTCATATTGCATGCTTAGTTACTTTGATATACTCTTTGATATACTATGCCTTAGTTCTTAGTTTAGGATAACCTAGTGGTTAGGAGCATGTTCAAAACTAAAACTAAACAGGAGGTGCTACTACGAAGAGGCTTGGAGCAAACATCGTGGGCAGCGCGGCAAGGGATAGCCTCAAGATGAATCTGCAGCAGCAAACACATTCACATCACCTATCACTTTCTTTAGTTTAAATAACAACCCATAGAATTATTTCTTTAGACTTTTTTGCACAACTCTGTTGTGTAATTATAAGTCCTAACGTTTTAGGATTCCGAGGTTACCGTACGGTACGGTGTAAATCCTCCTGTCTTTTAGACTATTTACACAGTCTGACGTTATGCAAATATAAGTCCTAAATCTTAAATAATTTGCAGGATCGAAATATCAAATTAAATCATTCCAAAGACATAAAGCCGAATAATAGGATAGTTGGGACATCTCCGAGGTTTCTCCTGGATCTGTAATATTCCCTACTTTTCTTTCATTTGAATTCCTTAAATAATTGTTCATATTTTGAGTCATCGCCATTTGATTTTTTCATGTCCAATCGTGAAAACCTAAACTTTGAAATCTTGAAAACAAAACCACCTGATCTTAATCGAGAGTCTTCTTAAGTGATTTCAATCATTTAAGATGTAATAACTATAGGGGCTTTCCTCTTTTGGGAACCAGAAACCAGGAACCCAGATAAAATAAACCCTATCTAATTTTTATGTTAGATAGGGGAACTTGTTGGCTTTTTTATAAAAATATTTCGCAAATCAAACGGATGTCACAAATTGTTTAGTCTAGATGATTAAATCTCTATTACAAGTGATATATTTATTCTTCGGGATAAATGTATTGCTTCTGGTACTGTATTAAATCATTTAAACTATTTAAAAATGTGAGACTCGTTTGGTCTCACTTATTTTAAAAATTAAAATGTTACTTCTTTAAAAAAAGTAATATTTATATTTAAATTATTTTCAAAATCACAAAATCATCACCTTTTCAAACTACGAAAGTTAAGTTAAACGATAAAACGGCCGACACCGCGCGATTCTCATTGAACGGGCATAATCCTCCATTACATGACAGTTACAAGATGAGTACAATCTCTAATCTATGCGGTTACAAGCGTTGTTCCACTATACGGGCTTGTAAGTTTGTTATATGGCGGTTATAATCGAGTTACAGCGATAGTATAAATTTCCTTCAGCGGCGACGACGTTAAATCGAAGTTCCATTCACGTTATACCCGTGGTATAACGGGAAGGTTACAACCAGGTTACAATAACACGGTTACAAGCGCGTTACATAAGTCTTTACCGCGGAATGTATACCTTATGTATAACGCGGTTATAAGCACATTACATGGGAGTTTTACCGCGGAAGGTATAGCTTGGGTATAGTCCAGTTACAAGCGCATTACATTGCCCTGTACCGCAGATGTTATATGGCTAGTATAACCCGGTTACAATCGCGTTACTGTAGGCCGACTGCAGGATATATAGGAAGGGCATATCCGAGTTACAGATCATGGTACAAACACGTTACATCACGGGCCGGGCAACGGGTCACGCGCAGAATTATTTCGATTTTTTTTATTAATTTAATGCAGTGGGCCCGCCGTAAATTACGTGACGTCTTTCGATTGAATATCGCACGCATCGCTGCGTGCGTCTTACGTAAGCAAATTTTTTCCCTTGATTTGTAAGATCACTCGAAATTTATCTATTTCAAAGATAGTGGTTTGGAGTTTAATCTAAGTTCAACAATTATTTTTCTAGCGCCTATTAATTCAATAATGTTTTCTTTGTTGGAAAATATAAAGGAAAAATATTAGAACTATTACCAATTTTAAAAATATTCGTATAATGTCATAAAAAGAAATTTGAAAACATACCCAATCACGTACACTATTTTAGTTGCAATTAACCCTTTCACTCAAAATTAATTGTTTTCCATACACCCATTTACATGTACTTTTAATTAAAACATAAATAATAATACTAATTTTGCATTAAAGTGGAACATAACCACTTAAGCCCTAACCCAGTTCGGCACTGCGGCCAGAAGCCCTAACCCCAGTTCGGCTGTTCGGCACTTCGGCCTGCTTTCCCCTCTTGAAAGCCTTCGGTTTCAGCCGGCTCTCCTTCTTTTTCTCTCAAAATCGCGAAGAGCTTAGGGTTTTGATTGTTTGTGTTCGTTCTCTAATCTCTACTT
>NW_018220033.1:0-7620 GCF_001263595.1 Phalaenopsis equestris
AAATACTCTGTTTCTAGTTTCTACTGTTTGTTTAGTTATTGATATAATTATATGAGAATTAAAAATATATATAAAATCTATGAATTCTATATAATATAAACAGAAGAGTAGTTCAGAGATGTATTCACAGACAACTAATAATAAAACAATTTCAAAACAAAAAGTTCCCACTGGGAGAGCTGCTTTTGCAACACCAACTTTTAAACAATGGATTTTCAAAGTAAAATTTGAACTTAGATTTCATACGACTAAAACTGTCTCAAATGCACCCTTAGAGAAGTTGAAGCTCGCGCAGACGGCTAGGAGGAAGTGGGAGGAAAAAAAGGATTGTTTGTCTTAATGTTTCAATTGATAACTGAGTTGAAGGAGAAAGCTAGGATTTCAGAGGTCGTCCCGTCCTTGACATAAACTCTTCCAAAATTCCAATTTAACCCTCCTAAATCTTCACTAGAGCACACAATCACCTCCCTAATCAAAATTCCCCTCTCCCACGGCCTCTAGGATAGACCTAGACCCACCATTTGGCCTATTTCATACCTAGGCCCATTCACAAAGCAAATCAAAGCAAGGAGAAGGTGCGCGACATCAAGGTGAAGCTTCTCAACCATTCTAATCAAGACCCCATCTCTTGGACTAAGGTATTGACTCAAAACTCTATTTTCTTCCCTCGGTTTTGATCTTTGTGAAAGAAATGAACAATTCATGTCCACTTAGCCGCATAGATAGGCTCGTCTCACTTAGATGAATGTGTAGAAACAAATCTCATGTGATTTAGTCGAGAAATGAGTGAGATACTAGGGTTTGAACAAAAACGGTTCTTGGTTTACTGTCTTGCGAGGACAATGATCGGATGTCGTCCGTTTTCGTCTATTTGAAATGAACGGCATGGATCGAGTCAAATGGTGCAACGGTGCTAACCAAGGTCGCGATTCACGAACCACAGGCTAGCATGATAGACCACATGTAAAGCTTTGTGAATTGAGAGAAGACGTGTGGGACTTCGACAGATACAAAGATAACATGGCGCTGAGTCAGACAAGTAGGAAAATAGGCTTTTTTGAACTAATTAAATCCCAAAAATATTAATTAAACTTTAAAATTTGAAATCTTAATAAATAAAAATCACGAAAGCTAAATAAAAATACCTCTGAGCTCAGTGGAAAAATGAGATATTAATAAAAATAAAAATAAGAATATTCAATTTATATTTATTTTTTAATTAATTAAATACCCCATATTATATTTTAATTATAAAAAATTAAATATACATTAGAAAAACATGAAATTTTAGAGGATTATTTCCTCTGTGGTTAGAGAAGTTCTTTGATTTTGTCATAATAAGATGACTTCTCTATTCCCCAAAACCCTAATTTTATATGCTTAATGTCATTATTTTTTATAAAATATTTATAAAAAATAATATAAAAATCATAAAAATGAAACTTAAAATAAGTTAGGCCCAGGTAGATGACTCTCAACCACTTCCGATCATCGTCGGCCACCACCGATCTCCGTCAACCAATGTCGACTGGTGTCGACCTTTGGAGGTCACCGTTGACCCTAAACCTAGATCTTGACCTTAGTTCTTTGTTACCCTAACTCATTGTAGGCCCATCGTGAGTCAACCTTTGATTCATAGGTTAAAGCCTTTCCTAGTCATTCCTAGTCCATACAACATATTTAACCCATTAGCCAACTAACTTGTCTAAACATTTGGCAACTTTGCCCCACTTCAACTTACTGTGCGTTTGTTTTTGGCTTTTCGGACCACATTTACGGTTTAACCGCGTTTCTTGTCGTCTGATTGCAAGTTTGTTTCGGAACAATGTGTTTGCTGCGCAGTAGAAAACTAGGATTCACGACCGCAAGCCTTTCCCAGCATCTGCTTTTTGGTTTTTTTCGATTTCAGTCTCACCTACGCCTCGTTCACAGGGAATGCCAAATAATAGTGATCTCATGAATTATGGTAAAGGTAATAGTGTTTTTTAAAATCATTTTTAAAAACACTGATTGCTCAAGCTCCATGAAATTTTAAAACTGAGATTAGAGTAAATTTAATCTAGCAAAATAAAATAATAAAAAAAAATGTTAATATAAGCCCAATCATCTGTTTTGACGTTAATGTGGCTTTTTATTTACATACATACCACTTACTTCTTATATATTACATATTGAATACCCAATTTAATTTTTACACGTCATCTTAATTATACATAAAGTGTATTTCGATTTTTTTTAAATTAAAATGATGATATTTTTGATGTGATATGAAAGATTTGCTTATTATAATGTTGTTATTATGGATATAAATACATAAAAATTGGGTGATGCATATATATAAATTGCCGGTTTTAGCCTTCATTTAACAAGGAAAGAAGGCCCACTACTTTGTCAGCTTAGTTGTTTACAGAATTTTGGGCCATAACCTTTAACGGGGCAGTAGCACTGTTGGGGATGGAGTTGGGCTGCTTGGGCTCTACTGTAAGCGGCTCGTGAATTGAGGAGGTAGTTAATCAGTTCATTTAAAAAGCACTTAATAAAAAATATATTTAAAGCATATTTAAGTTTATGAATTTATTTAAATAATTTTAAATAATGCGAAAGGAATATTTATATTTTATATCTAGTCATTTTTTTTATTAATTATTTCTACTTTTTTGTTATTTAGAATATATATATATATATATATATATATAAACAAAAAAATAAAAAAAAAATAAAGAAGAAATTATTCTTATGAATAAGAAATGACAAAAAGTTACATACATAATCCATGGATCACATTTTCTGACTAGTTCAACGAGTTTTTTAATAGATAATAAATATTTAATAAAAATAATAAATTTATTTTAAAATTCTCAAATATAAAAGATAAATTGATTTTGAAAATTTAAATTTCTTGATAAATCCATAAATAAATAATATTTTGTTCAAATAGATTTAGGTTATAAGTAAATTTTCTTACAATCAAATAATATAAGTAAATGTTAACAAAGTAGACATTTGAAGTGAAGAAATAAGAAGGAATTTCATTATATTAATATGCATATTAGTGTTAAATTATTATACCTTATTATTAAATATATAATTAAATTAATTTTAATTGATCAAATTTTATTTAAATAATATATTATACATTTGTAGTGCATAAATTCTTCTAAATTGAGTTTGGGATTTCAAGCCACATTAAAAAGACAAAATAAAAAAAAAATTGCATTTTGATTGGCTAACTTTTTATAGGATTAAAAATGAGACCTAAAACAAAATAAACTTTACATTTTAAATAAATATTTACATACATGCCCCTCAATTGTTATGAATTGGGAACTTTAACTTATACTATAATCAGAACAACATATGTACAACAATAGGTCAAAAACATGAAACCAAACAATAAAGGAAGAGAGATAGAGGGAGTGTGTAAGCTCATACAATACAACTTCAATTATCTATCTCATTTCCTCTTTAGTAGAAGTTATACAATAATCATAAATAACTTTCGACATTACTCTTATAACAAAACTCCAATTTCTGGTTTTTAGGATCGTAAATGTAGAACACTGGCTCTGATTTCTTTCTACAAAAAAACTAAACACAAACATATTAATGTTGATTTTCATTTCACTAGAGATATGGTACATTCCAAGAAGATTGACATATTTCAGTTCTCTAGTGTTTTTCTAATGCAGTTAGCGTTTTACAAGCTGTAAGTATGTTGAATTGCTCAAATATGAATTGACTTTCATTGCTATCATAAATTTCCTCCAAATTTCAAAGAGCATAACACATCCATCACCTTGCATTGCCACATTTCAAGCTTTCTTTTTCCTCCAAATTTCATCAAATTGATCTTTACAGGATACATAATAACTTAATGAATCAACGTCATTTCCACCGTTTTGGTGGATGTTTAAGTATTCAATGACATGTTATTATCCATAGCTCTACTAGATATTGTAGCTCAAATTGCTCCAATATCTTTGTCTTGCATTCATGACTGTCGAAATCACACTTGTCTATGGCTGGAATCACTGATCTGGTTATGATACCAATTATGGTGCAAAATAGTGAGGAAAAAAAATTCACAATATAAAAAAATAACCATATACTGTGCAATTTACGCAATTCAACACAAATCTGCCTATATCCACGGGTAGGCATTATTCCACTCTTAATAAGTTAGGAGAAAGTAAAAATTAGTTTAATTAGGGTTGCAACTCAACACACATAAATCCTTCATAATCCCTTATATAAATTAGAAGGGATTATGGTATACAAATTGTAAATATTTCAAATAAATGAAAATCATATATATTAGATCTCCTCAAATTAGGTTTCATAATATGAAAATATCATATAGACAGACCTCTCCAAATTGAGTTACCTAATATCAATTTTTTCAATATACACATTTCCTAATGCACGACGATTGGATTTTAATACTTCCCAAAACAATGGTGGTCGACAATGTGCTCTGGTGTCCAGCGGCGGTGAGAGCCAATAGAGGAGGCAGCTGTCGGTGGCAGGGGTTAGGGCCTACGAGGGAGGAAGCGGTGTCAGATAGGTGGACAGAGTGCGATCGGGTTTGGGCTTCATTTTTAGAACTGAAATACACATCTTCATACGTGAATTTATGACAACAAAATGTTATAAATGTAAATATCAAATTTTGAGTGTTAGATACGTAAGTACATAAAAAAATATAATTAATGGTGTTCAATGGCAAATACTCTTTTTCATTCTTTAATTATATAATAAAAAAAATAGAATTATATAGAAAATATATTTTTGGCAACCAATCTAAAAACCGTAAATAATAATGTAATAATTAAGTATAAATAAATAAATAAATAAATCAAAATTAAATAATTTTTTAGCAAATTTCAATTTTTTCATCTGTTTTATGGGATGCAGCGCCCCAAGAAATGGTCTATTTTTAAATTAATTATAAGAAAAATAATCTTTCTCAATTTTCTAATTTATTATAAGATGAGGGTAACATGAAAATGAACCAATTATTCATGTATTATTTTTATTTTAATATAAAATAAATCTTTTAAAATAATTCTCTTTAATTTTTAATGAAAGTTCTTTTATTTAATTATCTTCAATAATAAAATCCAAATGAGGTTTAAAAAAGTAAATTTTATTTTATTTTTATTTTTTCTCTTGTTTTAAAGCGTGTAAATTGGTCAAGTCAAACTTCAACTACTCTCAGTTTGAGCTGAAACTTGATTAATTAGTCGAGTTTGAGCTCGAGCTCGAGTTTAATTCTAAGAGCCCGAGCCTGCTTGTTTAGTATGAAAAAAGAAGAAAAATTAATTCTTTGTCTTAAAAAATTGATATAATTATGGTGGCATTTAGTGCAAGTCATGTGAAGGATTAGTTAGTAGACTCAAGTTCAAAACAAACCCTAATAACTAGTTATTGATTTTTAATCTAATTATCATTAAGATTAAACTTCCCTAAAAACTAAAAGATAATGAGATTTTAAGTGATTTTTCTTTAAATTTAATTTTAAAATGATTATAATGACTCTCCAAGAAGACAATGAATCTACACAAACATCAGTCCAAACATGGCTGACTTAATTGGACTTCTAGATATAGATTTATTTGATTTGATTTCACACAAGAGAATATGTTACATATTGACTGGCTCTGCCTCGTTTTTTCCTTAATTTTTTATTTTCTTTTTATTTCGTTATATATATAAATTGACATCATGCATGATGAGACTTTGATGGTGAATCATAAATTGCTCGTGCATCAAACTCATGATAGAGGAGAGAGAGTGCAAGACCTGCTTCAATGAAGTTTAATCTCAAGGGATATTAACACAAGGGAGAGGCTGCAAGACCTGCTTTAACTGTTGGATGGAGCTCGGTCCGCCCAATCCCGCCTTCCCGCTCCCGCTCATTTGTAGTGAAATGTCGCGAACCGCTCCCGCCTTTCTCCATCTTGAACCGAAGTATCGCTTATGTTAGCAAAACGTCGCCAACCCCGCCTCCTCTCGCGATAAAAAAGTATCACACGGCTCTTCTTCAGATTTTGCATGGTCCCCTTTTTTTGTTCTTCGGCTGTTCTGCTTCCACGGGACAGAGGAAGAGAAGAGTAAGCAATAGATTCTTGCGGCAGAAGAAAGAAGATCAAAGAAGAAGAAGAAGATTGTTCTCTCTTGGCTTCTACGGGACAGAGGAAGAGAAGAGTAAGCAATAGTTTCTTGCGGCAGAAGAAAGAAGAACAAAGAAGAAGAAGAAAATTGTTCTCTCTTGGCTTCTTCTTGTTGGTTTGTGGCAGGAGAGAAAAGTTTATTTCTCTTGTACGTTTATCTTCTTCGGTTTATCTCAGTGTAGAGACAGAGAAAAAGAGAGAGTGAGGAAGTAAGAGACTTTCTCCTGTAAGTCGACACGATTGACTGGTGTATATTCATCAAGTAGTAAAATCCTCTACAACTCCGTGTACGTAAGCAATTCGCCTAACCACCTAAATCTGCTTGTTTCGATATGTTACTGTTTTCTATTGTGAATTTTCTCGTTTTATTTTTTTACTTCGTCGTTGATCGTTCTTCTTGTTGATTAGCCATTTCTCATAAAATAACTCTCATATTTATAAAAGATGGGGCATAATATATGCAATTACCTATTTGCCCTTACTTTAATGGAGAGATTATAAGATATTTTAGGTATTTTATATGTGGTCCTACTGCTCTACTACCCTCTAACTCGGTCTGCTAAAATTAGTGGGTCTTGGTTGTGCAAGACCTGCTCGTCCAAATGTGTCGAATGATGGTTGTTGCTCAGGTTTTGATGGTCATTAGGTCGCAAGACTAGGCTCAATCGGCTTGGCTTTGCGAGTCGACTTTGATCCCTTAATGAGGAGCTTCTATCGGGAGAACGAGATCGGAATATCGAGTAGAGAGTGAGTCATCGTAATCTGATAGATAGCTCATTCATTCTCGATGAAGTTTTTCGAGATGTTTGTCTATTATGGTATTGCCAACCCTTGGCCCCCAATGAGGATTCTCAGGGGCGTTCATGAGGTTGTTGCATGCAATATTAAATTCTTCCCTTGGTCGAGTTGCAACGATAAGCACATAATGTCTCGGTTCGGCTCTGCTGTTCTTAATCCATGGTTCATATAACCTACATTTCGTCGACCTCCAGCCCCAATTTAGGATTTGCTTCTGGTTAAGTAGCTATTTTGATATCTCACTATTGCGCCATCCTAATCTATTCTTTTCTGTCTTATACTCTATTGGATCTCATAGAGATTCACTCCGGCGCATTCATCATACACAATCTCCAACACATAAACATTCATATTTTCATGTATAAAATTTCATGACACCAATGGGTCATAAATATAAATATTTTATAGTGTATAGTTCTTCCTTAATCCCTACATAATTTTTTTTAATATGAGTTGAATTCTTATTCTAATTACTTCTAATCTGATCTCCTTAATCTAATCCAATTAATCACATGCAACATATGCAAGATAATAAAAAGTACGACAATTTATCATCCCTCTAATATGTAAATACGCTTATAAACATGTTTAAAGTGAACTTGGTTGAATATATCAAAAAGGGAATACACGATTTACATAAATAATATGT
>NW_018220034.1:0-3783 GCF_001263595.1 Phalaenopsis equestris
GCATGTCCAAAAGACGAGTTTCCACTACCAATACCCAAAATGATGGTGGATATCGCTTCAACTCACAAAATTTTCTCCTTCATGGACGGATAGTCAGAATACAACCAAATTAAGACGACTCCTGAGGATGCAACACTTACAGCCATCAGAAAATCTATCAGGATTTTTTGCTACACAGTGATGTCGTTCGGCCTAAAGCACACTGGAGCAACATATCAATGTGCAATGACATAGATTTTTGATGATATCATTCACAATAAAGTGGAATGCTATGTGGATGATTTGGTCATCAAAATTAAATGAAAAATAGACTATTTGTATGATTTGAGGATCGTGTTTGAATGATTACGACGATATGACCTTAAAATGAATCCCTTTAAGTGCACTTTCGGTGTTACCTCTGTGAAGTTTCTAGGATTCGTTATCCGTCATCATGGAATCGAGTTCGACCAAGATAAAATTAAAGTTGTCTTGGAAATGCCTCCTCCTAAAATCTTGATACAACTACGTTCATTCCAAGGGAAGTTGGCATATCTGAGACACCTTATTTCTAATCTCTCAGGTAGGTGTCAGCATTTCTTGACATTAATTCAAAAGGATGCCAAATTCATTTGGGAAGAGAAATGCTAGCAGACCTTTGAGGACGTTAAGCAATATTTAATGACAACTTTTGTGTTGGCAGCCAATATCCCAAGGAAACCGTTGATACTTTATACCTCTGCCTAAGACGACTCTCTTGGAGCCCTCTTAGCCCAAATCAACGATGAGGGTAAGGAAAACACACTCTACTACTTGAGTCGTAGTCTAATACCAAAGGAAGTAAGGTATCCACCTATTGAGATGCATTGTCTGACATTAATTTTCACCGTTCAAAAACTTAGATATTACATGATTTCTCATATGATCACCCTAATCTCAAAAGTTAACTCGTTGCAATACTTGATGACCTGACCAACACTCTCCGAACGTCTAGCAAGATGGTCAATGATCTTATTATAAATTGAAATAACTTTAGTTCCCTTCCGGCTATCAAGGGACATATTCTAGAAGACTTTCTTGTTGCACACCCACTACTAGCTGGCTTCCCTCTTAATGACGAGTTACCAGGTGAGCAAATACTATAAATGGAATTCTCTGGCGCACAATGCTGGGAAATGTACTTTGCCGGTGCTTCATCAACAAAAAAAGTTAAAGGATCAAGAACAGTCAGACCAGGCAAAGCAGGGATCATTTTGATCTTTATCATGCCAGATAAGGGTATGCTGAGGTTCTCATACCACCTGACAGAGCCGTGCACCAACAAAGAAGCAAAATATGAAACATTAATCAACAAATTGGATTTGGAAATCTCGACGGATATAACAAACATTGTCATCTTTGGCGACTCACAATTCGTCATTCAGCAAGTCACCAGACAATACAAAATTTTGAAACCATGGCTAGCAAAATACCATCAGTACACGATGAAGCTACTGGAGCAAATTCCTAATGTAAGTTTCTACCAAATTCCTAGAAGAGATAATGCTCATGCTGACGCTCTAGTAAAACTTGCAAAAGAACTTGCGTGTCCTCCAAAGGATTCCATCGAGATCACAGTGCAAGGAAGACAGTTTTGTCTCAAATCGACCTCGACAATCTACACAAGCTCGGGAAAGAAAAGGAAATGATGATTGCGGTTGTAGACATCAATGAAGATTGGCGCAAGACATTTATGGAATATTTACAAAATGGAAAGCTGTCAGAAGACAAGTCCAAAGCACATCACATTGCAAAAAGGACTATGTCATATGCTTTAATTAGTAATGTCCTCTACAGGAGATCGTTCGACCAGATGTGCCTACGATGCTTAAGCAAAGCCGAGGCACAAAATATTATTAATGAAGTACATGCCGGATTGTGTGGCCCTCACCAGTCTGGGCCAAAATTGTAAATGAAGATCAAAAGACTTGGATATTATTGGTCAGCGATGATGTCCGACTGTATGGATACAGCCAAAAGATGTCATCAGTACTAGGTGCATGGGGTGGTCTTACACCAATCTCTGAATGTGCTACACCCAACCATTGCCTCGTGGCCATTCGAGTGTTGGGGCACGAACATAATAGGTCCGATAGACCCTCCATCCTCCAAAAGACACATATTTATACTTACCGCTATAGACTATTTCTCAAAATTGGCAGAGGCAATGCCGCTAGGAGAGGTTATAGCACAACACATTCTTCAGTTCTTCAAAAGCCAAGTCGTCTACCATTTTAGAGTACAATGAAGAATAATCTCCAACAATGGAACAGCCTTAAAAAGCACCAAAATCAACAATTTTTTCAAACGACATGAGATAGATTGGATGTACTCTACAATTTACTATCCCAGAAAAAATGGAATAGCTGAAGCCTTCAACAAGAAACTGACAAATATTTTAAAGAAAACATTGGAAGAAAACAAAAGAGATTGGTACAACAAACTGTTAGAAGCCTTGTGGGCGTACCAGACGACGTCCAAGACTCTCACTTAGTGTACAACCTACATGCTCGTGTACGAGCTTGATGCGGTGCTATACCGTTAGATATTTAGATGTCGTCTCTTAGAGTCGCAGTCGCTAACCATTTCACAATAGAAGAAAGTACAAAGCTCAGGCTCAAAGAACTAGAGAGTCTTGAAGGAAAATGACTTGAAGCACAACAGCCCTTGAAACTCTTGGAACTTTACCAGGTAAAGATAGTACAAGCTCATGACAAATTGGTCTGCCCAAGGAAATTCAAAGTTGGTGATCTCGTCCTCATGCTCAAAAGGTCTATTCTTGCACACCACAAGATAAGTGAAAAATTTGAGCCAACTTGGGAGGGACCATTTGTTGATGAAAAGGTTTACGCAGGAGGAGCCTACCAGTTAGTAGACTTCCGGGTTGAAAGACCCATGCTACCAATCAACGGACGATACCTGAAGACATACTACGCAGCCTGACATTGTTTGCCACCACTTGATTTGAAATTTTAAAATTTCGACTGTTTTGGGGTTACCTATGTGGCCAAAAGTTTGTGACTGGGTCTAAAATTTTTTGTAACAAAATTAACCTCAATATAACAATTTTTTTTTAAATTGCACTTCAAATTTTTTGCTTTCTACCTTCGAACTTAATATTATACTAAATTAAATAAAATTCACACATAAATAAATGATCTCTTCAGATCTCTTCACCAAAATAAACTAAAATTTCCTTTAATAAATACTTTATTTTATTCTTGTTCATGCTAAGTTGCAGCCCACTTAAATTTTTCCTATTGTATGCAGAGAAATGTCAGGCCAGAGGTTGATCTTCGCCTTTAAAGATGGATGGAATCTCGCACTAAATGAAGAAATGGCGCCGCAGGGTGGTACTATAGATTTCAACATGGAATTTAACCAACTATGCATGGATTACGAGGGGCCTTTAAGTAATATCGTCAGTCGACGGGAAAAGGAAGGGCTGCCCTCATTGCTAAGGTTGACCACCAAAGATAGTGCATCACTGAAAGGAGAGAATGTGATGCTACAACCGGACCCAATGGAGGGGCCCAACCGTGACAGCTACACCAACTGAGGGTCTGGTCGGTGTTGATAATGAAAGATTGTGAGACGCTTCGCTATGAAGAACACAGCTCTGGAATGCTAGTCGCCAAAACCAGAGGGCTTTCTTACGAGAGGAGAAAAGACGCCAAAAAGAGGCAGAAAAATTACTAACCCCTAATCCTGAGGGGAAAATTTATGATCCAAGCATGAGAGAAACTTCTTCGAAACTTCTTCAAG
>NW_018220035.1:0-3661 GCF_001263595.1 Phalaenopsis equestris
CCCCTAAAACCTTGAAGCAGCTACGTTCCTTCCAGTGGAATTTGACAAATCTGAGATGTTTTATTTTTAATCTCTCGGGTAGGTGTCAGCCTTTCTCGGCATTAATTAAAAAGGACGCCAAATTTATTTGGGAAGAGAAGTGCCAGCGGGCCTTTTAGGGCGTTAAACAATATTTAATGACACCTCCTATTTTGGCAGCCCGTATCCTAGGGAAACCGTTGATACTTTATGCCGCGGCTTTAGATGACTCTGTTGGTGCCCTCTTTGCCCCAGGCAGCCCAAGTCAATGAGGAGGGAAAGGAAAATGTGCTCTACTACTTGAGTAGTCGTCTAATACCGATGAAGATAAGGTATCCACCTAATGAGAAGCATTGTCTGACATTAATTTTTGCCGCTCAAAAGCTTGGACATTACATGCTTTCTTATAAGATCACCCTAATTTTGTAAGTTAATCCATTGCAATATTTGATGACCTGACCAACACTCTCCGGACATTTAGCAAGATGGTCAATGATCTTATTGCAATTTGACATAACTTTTGTTCCCCTTTGTGCTATCAAGGGACATATACTAGCAGACTTTCTCGCTGCACACCCCCTGCCAGCTGGGTCCTCTCTCAACGACGATTTACTAGACAAGCAAATACTACAAATGGAATTTTCTTGTGCGCAACACTGGGAAATGTACTTTGATGGTGCTTCATTAGCCAGGAAAGACAAAGGATCAACCACAGTTATCCAAGGCAAAGCAGGGATTTGTTTGATTTTTATTACGCCAGATAAGGGTATGTTGAGGTTTTCATACCACCTGATAGAGCCATACACCAACAATGAAGCAGAATACGAAGCTTTAATCACCGGATTGGAGTGGGAAATTTCAATGGATAAAATAAACATTGCCATCTATGGTGACTGTCAACTTGTCATCCAACAGGTTGCCGGACAATACAAAATTCTGAAACCAAGACTAGCAGAGTACCATCAGAACACAATGAAGCTCCTGGAGCAAATTCCTTACGTGACTTTCTACCGGATTCCACGGGGAGATAATACCCATGCCGACGTTCTAGCAAAACTCGCTAAGGAAATGACATGTTCACCGAAGGATTCTATCGAATTCACGGTGCAAGGAAGACGAGTCTTGCCTTGAAATGACTTCAAAACTCTACATAAACTTGGAAAAGAAGAAATAATAAATACAGTTGCGGACTTCAACAAAGATTAGCGCAAGCCATTAATAGAATATTTGCATACTGGGAAGCTGCCGGAGGACATGTCTGAGGCACACCACATCACAAGAAGAGCTATGTCTTACGCTCTGGTGGGAAATGTTCTCTACAGAAGATCATTCGACCAAATGTGGCTACTGTGTTTGAAAAAAGCCAAGGAACAGAATATTGTCAAAGAGGTACATGCCGGATTATGTGGCGTTCACCAGTCGGGACCAAAAATAAAAATGAAGATCAAAAGACTCGGATATTATTGGCTAGCAATGATGTCTGATTGCATGGATACAGCCAGAAGATGTCACCAATGCCAAATGCATGGGATGGTCTTACACCAGCCTCCGAATGTGCTACACCCAACTGTTGTCTCATGGCCATTCGAGTGTTGGGGCACGGACATAATAGGTCTGATAGACCTTCCATCTTCTAAAGGACACAGGTTTATACTTGTCGCTACAGACTACTTCTCCAAATGGGCGGAGGCAGTACCGTTACGCGAGGTTACGACACAACACGCCCTTCAATTTTTTAAAGGCCAAATTTTCTATCGTTTCGTAGTATCACGAAGAATAATCTCTGAGAATGGGAGAGCTTTCAAAAGCACAAAGATCAATAATTTCATCAAAATACATGGGTTAGATTGGAGATACTCTACAATTTACTATCCCAAAGCAAATGGTCTGGTTGAAGCTTTGAACAAGACATTGGTACAGATTTTAAAGAAAACACTGGATGAAAACAAGAGGGATTGGCATAACAAACTGTTAGAAGCCTTGTGGGCTTACCGGAAGACTTTCAGGACTCCCACTCAGTTTACACCTTATATGCTCGTGCATGGGTCCGAGGTCGTGCTACCGGTAGAAATCCAGACACCATCTCTCAAAGTGGCCGTTGTAAACCAACTCACAACGGAAGAAAGTACAAAACTCAGACTTGAAGAACTGGAGAGTACAAGCCCATGAAAAATTGGTCCACCCAAGGACATTCAAAGTTGGTGACCTCGTACTTGTGCTCAAAAGGCCTACTCTTACTCGCCACAAAATAGGTGGGAAGTTCGAGCCAACTTGGGAGGGACCATTCGTCGTTGAGAAGGTCTATACAGGAGGAGCCAACCAGTTAGTGGACTTTCGGGGTGAAAGACCCATGTTACCGATAAATGGACGATACCTGAAAACTTATTAAGCAACCTGATGCCACCTACCTCCCCTTGCCTCTGCTTTGTTTGAAACATTGAAACTTTGATTGTTTTAGGGTTATCTATGTGGCCAATTGTCTTTGATTGGGTCCAAATTTTGTAATTAACCTCAATATAATGAAAATTTTGAGAATGATTTTTGAACTTTACACGTTCTCTTTTCTACTTTTGAATTTAAATACCCTACTAAATTAAACGAAACTCACATAGAAAATGAATAATCCTTTTCACCAAAACAAACTAAAATTTACTTTAATGATACTTTATTTTGCTCTTGTTCATGCCAAGCTTCGGCCCACTGATGTTTTTTTCTGTCGTTTGTAGAAGAATTTCAGGACAGAGGATGATCTTTGCCTTCCAGGAAGGCTGGAACCTCGCACTGAATAAAGAGATGGCGCTGCGTGGAGGTGTCATAGATTTCAACGTGGATTTCAACCTAGTTGATATGGACTACGAGGGTCCTCTAATGGACGTAGTTAGCAATGAAGAAAAGGAGGGTCTGCCTTCACTTTTGAGGGTGACCACTCAAGATAATGTGTCACGCAAAGGTAAAAACGTGATAGTGAAACAAGATCCGATGGAGGGGCCCAGCCTTTTGCCCTCCATGGTGGCTACTCCAGCAAGGGACCTGATAGCCGCCCGTAGTGAACAACTACCGAATATTCCGCTCCGCAGGACGCAACGCAGAAATGCAGTCGAAAGAAACAGACAGCCTTTCTGCGACAAGAAAGCAAACGCCACAGAGACATGAGCAGTTTTCTTACCCTCATTCCTGAGGGACATATTTAGGATCCAGATCCGAGAGAAACTTCTGCCAGCCCACTCACTATCGATGATGAGTCAGGATTTGTGATAGAATCAGATATGCTCCCAGTTCCAGATATCTTATGCAGAGGTTGCCCAACATGCAACGTTGAGGTACCAGCAGGGACATCAGTCACCGGCGCATTTGTAGAATGTCTAGACTGTAACATTCTGCATCTACAACATTTCAGTACATTATAAGAATACACTTCAAGCACCAATGAGTCTCAGACTCCAGACTTCACGACAAATGAACCATATGTCCCACTGGGGACGGATCAACGCGCACCATGGAGCCCAAGATCATACATTCCACTAGAGGCTGAATCTCATATTCTGGATCGACCAACACTAGTTTGGGTTACCCCTGAGGCCCGAAGGAAGGAACGCTCACGGCAGCTGCCAACTCCTGGTATGGTAGAATACTACAAGATAAG
>NW_018220035.1:5103-5526 GCF_001263595.1 Phalaenopsis equestris
TTGAGGTCGGTCCTTATATTCCGACACTCTCTTTTGAGAATTGACCTACATTTCAATTCTCACTTCTGAATCAGTCCCACATTTCTGATTCATTACATTCGAGGTCGGTCCTTACATTCCGACACCCTCTTTTGAGAATTGATCTACATTTCAATTCTCACTTTATGACTCAGTCCCATATTTCTCATTCATTACATTTGAGGTCGGTCCTTATATTCCGACACTCTCTTTTGAGAATTGACCTACATTTCAATTCTCACTTTTGAATCAGTCCCACGAATCAGGCCTACATTTTTTATTCATTACAATCGAGATCAGTCCTTACATTCCGACACCCTCTTTTGAGAATTGACCTACATTTCACTTCTCACTTATGTATCAATCCCAAATTTCTGATTCATTACATTCGATGTCGGTGCTTAC
>NW_018220036.1:0-3062 GCF_001263595.1 Phalaenopsis equestris
GCAAGAGGAGAGAGTGAGAAAAGAAGAGTGACAAATAGAAATGGATAGAGCGAGCAATGAGATAGAGAAGAAATTAGAGCAAGGAAGTTAGGGTAAAGAGAAGGGAGAGAAAAGAGAGTGACAAAGAAAGAATGAGAGAGTCTCTCTCCCTACCTTGCTCTTATGATTTCTTTCTTCATTACTCTCGCTTTTTCTCACCCTCTTATGTCGCTCTCTCTTCTCGCAATTTCGTTCTCCCTCTCTTCATCTCTCATTCTCTATACATCCTTCCTTATTTCTCTTACTCTCTTTCTCTTTATCATTTTCTCTCCCTCACTCTTCCTCCCCCTCCCTCTCTTACCCCCTCTTACTCCTTCTTCCTTCTCTGGCTATTTTTCCTCTCTCTGTCTATCTCTTTATTTTGTTCATATTTTTCTTATTCTTACTCTCTCTAGCTCTTGTTATCTCTCTCTTTCTCACTCAAAATACCATTCTTTCACCCTTTCTTCCCTATCACAAACTCTTACTCGTCTCGCTTTCTCTCCCTTGCTCGCTCCTCCCACTGTTCCTTGCTCTCTTTCTCTCCCCCTTAATTGTTTTATCATTCTCTTCCACTCACTCTCTTTATTAATCTTGATCTCCCTCCCATCTCTCTATTCTCACTCTCTCCCCCTCTCCACCTCTCTATTAGTCCCTCTCCCTACCTTCTCTTTCTACCTCTCTCACCATTCCTCTCTATCTCTCTATGCTTCTCTTCAACTCTTCTTCTCTCTTGCGTTCTCACTCACCCTCTAGCTTTACCTCCCACTCACTCCCACTCTCTTCCCCCTCACTATTTCCTTATCACACTCTCTAGCACTCCCCCTTTCTCTCTCTCGTCTCTCTCAGTATTTCTTCCTCCTTTTCTAGCTCAATCACATTTTTCTCTCCTTTCTCTCTTTAGCTCTCTCTCTCCCCCAGTCTCCCATCTTTCTCACTCTCGCTCCTTGTTGCTCCTTTTTTCTCTTCCTCTCTATCACTCTCTCTTCTCTCCTTTCTCTCTTTAGCTCTCGCTCCACCCTTATCTTTAACTTCATCGCTCTTCCTCCCCCTCTCTCACTATCTCTCCCTCTTTCGCTCACACTTTTCAAAAATCTCTTTCACTCCCTCGCTCCCTCTCTTGCTCTCTCTTTAACTTCATCTCTCTTCCTCACTCTTCCTTCGTACTTTATTCTATCTCACACTATCTCTCCCTCTCTCTATATCTTCTCTCAACTATCTTTATCTCATCTCTCCCCTTCACTCTCTTATTCTCTATTGCACTCTCTAATCCCTCCTCTCCCCTTTATCTTGCCAACTCTCTCTCTCTCTCACACACACTCATCCACAATATCCCTTCCTCCCTCCCTCCCTCCCTCCTTTTATTTCTCTACCTCTGTTGGATCTTCCTCTCTATCTATCTTCATCCCATGCTCTTTTTTTCGCCCTCTCTCTCTCTCTCTTCACTCCCCCTGCCCTCTCCTTCACTCTCTTGTTCCTCTCTCCTTTTCCCACCCTCCCTCTCTCTTTCTCTTTATGCTCCCTTCCTATCTCTCGCTCTCTCTCTCCCTCTCCCTGCCTTTTTCCAACTATCTATCTTTATCATTGTTTCTCCCTCTGATTCTCCCTCTTTCCTTCCCTCAAATTTTCTCTTTTGGTGATCTCCTTTACTTCTCTTCTTATATCCCTTTTGTATATGTTACTCTTTTTTTCACTCTCTCTCATTCTCTCTCTTTTGTTATTCTCTATTTTTATCTTCTCTCACATTCTTTTACCCTCTCTCCCTCTCTAACTTTCACACCATATCTAACACACTCTATCTCTCTCTCCTTTTTTGTTCTCTCTCACTCTCCCACCTTTTCCTTCTATCCCTTCTCGTTCTCCCTCACTATCTTTTCTCTCTCTCTTTCTCTTGCTCATCTCTAACTCTCTTCCTCCATTTATCGCTCTCTCTCTCTCTCTCTCTTTTATACCTTTCATTCTCTCTCTCTATCCCTGTACCTACCTCCCACCTTTTATCTCTCTCCCTCCCACTGTTTCTCGCTCTCTCTCTCACTCTCTCTATTTCCTTCTCTTTTTCCCTCTCTCCCTCTCTCATTCTTCTCTGCTCTATTTCACTATTTCACTATTTCACCAACCGACCCTCTCTCCCTTCCCCTCCCCTCTCTCTATTTCTCTCTCTTTCTTTACTATCTTATACTCTCTCTCTCTCTTTCCTACGTCATCGTCTCTCTCTCTCACTTTCTCTTTCTCTTTCTCTCTCACACCTTTCTCACTTCCTCTTTCTCTTTCTCTTTCTCTTTCTCTCTCACCCCTTTCTCCCTTCCTCCGCCCTCCCTCTATCTCTCTTGTTTCTTTTACCTCTCTCTCTCCTCTTTCTTGCTCTACCTCTTGCTCGTTCTCTCTCTCCTTCCCTATCTTATCACTTGCTTACCTCTCTCTCTCTCAGTTTACCTGACTCTTTCTCTCTTCTCTCTCAAACTTTTCCTTTGCTCATATCCTATAGCTCTCTTTTCGCCTCTCTCCATCCCTCTCTTTTCTCTCTCTTTCTCTCACTGTCCTCTTTATTCTCACTCTCACTTATCTCTCTATAGCTTCTTTTTCTTCTCCTTTCTTCTCTTTTTCTTCTCCTTCTCACTGTCTCTCTCTCTCTCTCACGCCCGTCTCTCCCTCCCTCACTTTCACTCTATCCACCTTCTCTCTATCACTCTCTCTTACTTTATCACTCTCGTACCTTCATCTCTTGCACTCTCTCTCTGTCTCTCTCCCTCCCTCCATACATCTTTCTTTTTTTGTCTCCCTCAATTTCTCTCACTCTCTAGTCCTTGTTATCACTCTCTTTCTCTATATTTCTCCCTCTTCTACCCTTCCTTTCTTTCTTTCTCTCTTGCCCTCTCCCTCACTCTCTCTTGCCCTCTCCCGCACCCTCCCTCCTTGTCTATTCACTAGATCTTCATCTCACTCTCTGTCCCTTCACCTTCCCTCCTTCCCTCTTTTGGTCTTTCTCCCTCTCACCCTATCTCTCTTCTCTTTATTCTCTCTCTTGCTATTTCTCTCTCCATCTC
>NW_018220036.1:3105-3612 GCF_001263595.1 Phalaenopsis equestris
CTCTCTCATTTCTCTCTCTCCCTCTATCTCTTGAAAACAATCTTTAATTCTCTCATCTCCCTTTTTTAATTCCTCACCAACTCTCTCTACCTCTCTCTTTCTCTCTTATCACTCCCTCTCTCTCTCTCTCCCGCAGTCGTACTCTCTCTTACTCAGTCGGTCTATATCTCTCTTTCTCGCTAGCTCTCTCCCTCCTAAGTTCTTTTTCTTTCCTCATTCAAAACCATCACACACTTTCTTTCTACCTCCTTCTACCACCCTCTTTCTCTTCCTTCGTACTTGCATCTCTTTTCCCTTCCATACCTCTCTTTCTCTCTCTATTTTCCTGTCCCTTCCTCTTATTGCTCTCTTCTTTCACTCCTCTTCTCTCTCTTCTCTTATTCTCTCACTCCCATTCTCTCCATCACTTTCTCTGCCTCTCCTAAACTCCCTCTATTCCTCTCTCTCACTTCCATCTTTCTATCTCCCCTACCTCCATCCCCAAATTTCTCTCTTTCCCTTTCCATC
>NW_018220036.1:4045-5562 GCF_001263595.1 Phalaenopsis equestris
CTCTCTCTCCCTCCCTCTCTATCTGACTCTCTCTCCCTTCCTTTCACCCTTTCTCTAGTTTACTCTTATTCTCTCTCTCTCACACTCTCACTCTCTCTCTCTCTCACGATTTCTCTATACATCTTCCCACCCTTTCTCTCTCTCCACCCTCCATCCCTCTTATTCACTCATTCTCTCACACTCTCTCTCACTCCTCACTCTCTCCCTCATGCTCTCTCTCTCCCTCCCTGTTGAGCTCTCTCCCTCTCTCTTGCTCTCTCTACCTTTCCTCCCTCTCTCTTTTGCACTAACTCACTTTCCCTCTATCACGAACACTCCTTGGCTCCCTCCCTTCTTAATTCTTTATCTATCTCTCTCTTGCGCCCTCTGCCATTCTCTTTCTATACCGCTCTATCTTTCTCTTCCCTCTCTTTATTTTTTATTTATAATATTGTTTTTTTATCTCTCCCTTTAATGCTCCCTATCTCTTCAAATTCACTTTCACTCTTACTCTCGCACTCCCCTACTCTCTCCTTTTCACCTTATTTTAAATTTCCCTATCTCTCACTCTCCCGTACTCTCTTTCGTTGCTCTCCCCTATTTCTCTTGCTCCTTTCACTCCTTCAATCCATCAATCAAGCACTCTCTCTCTTACTCTCTCTCTTCTCTTTTTTCTCTCATCGCACCATCTCTCTATTCTCCCTTCCCACACTCTCACTTCTCTCTCTCATTTTCTCTCCCCATCTCCAAATTCCTTTCTCGTTCTCTTCAATTCCACTCATTCTTACTCCCTCTCTCTCTTTTTCTCTATTCACATTCATGTTCTCCCTCGTAATGCTTTCTCTTCACTCTTTCTCACTCTTCACTCTCCTCTCACTCTTTCTCAATTCCACACATTCATGTTCTCCCTCGTAATGCTTTCTCTTCACTCTTTCTCACTCTTCACTCTCCTCTCACTCTTTCTCTCCAAATTCCTCTCTCTCTTACTCTCTCTCTTCCCTTTTTTCTCTCATCGCACCATCTCTCTATTCTCCCTTCCCACACTCTCACTTCTCTCTCTCATTTTCTCTCCCCATCTCCAAATTCCTTTCTCGTTCTCTTCAATTCCACTCATTCTTACTCCCTCTCTCTCTTTTTCTCTATTCACATTCATGTTCTCCCTCGTAATGCTTTCTCTTCACTCTCCTCTCACTCTTTCTCGCTATCCCCCTATATCTCACTCACTTTTTCTCCACTTTTCTCTATTCCTCACACACACACACTCTCTCTCAATCTCTCTCTTTCTCCCTTCATCCTCTCCCTCCATCTGTATTTCTCCATGTCACTCTATCTGTTACTCTCACTCATTCCCTTACTTTCCTTCCCTCTCTCTTTGTCATTGACTCTATATTATTTGCTCTTCTCTCACTCTCTCTTCTTTCTTTATTAAACTCCCTCTTTCTCTCCCTCTCTCAGTCTCTCTCTCTCTCTTCAACCTCTCTCACACCTCTTCTAATTCTCTCCTTCTCAATCTCTCCCTTTTTGCTCTCTCTCACTCT
>NW_018220036.1:5572-7574 GCF_001263595.1 Phalaenopsis equestris
ACCTCTCTCCATCTCATTCACTATCTCATCCTCTCTCTAAATCACTTTTGCTTCTTTTTTTTCTCCCGCTCTTTCTATCACTTGCTCCCCTCTCTTCTTTCACTCTCTCTCACTCAAAATCTTATCTCTCTACTTCCTCTCTCTCTCCCTTTATCCCTCTCTCCTTCTCCCCCTCTTCCTCTCACTTTATTTCTCACTCTTTCTTTATTAACGTCCCTCTTTCTTCCTCCCACCCTCTCTCTCACTCTCATACCTTCAATCTCTCTATCTCTCTTTCTCTCACTATACTCTCACCTTTCTTATACTATCTTCTCTACGTCCCTATATCTCTTTCATTTTCTCTAACTCTCTTTCTCTACTCTTTTGTTGTCTCCCACTCTTTTGCTCTCACCCTCATTCTCTCTCTTTCTCTCTCCCACTTTTTTTCTCACTCCCTCTCTCCCCGTCACACCCTTCCTACATCTCCATCTCTTCTTAAGACTCCTTTTTTCTCTCTCTCCCCCATCTCTATTACATCATCTTGATCTCTATCAATCTCCCTTTCTCCCTCTTCCCTACAATCTTGCTTTATTACTCTCCCACCCTCTTTCTCCGTGTTTCTCTTTTACTCTCACTATGTCTACTTCTTTATTCATCTCTCACTTTCTCTCATCTCACTCTTTCTCCACGCTTTCTATATATTTCTATCACACACTCTCTCCCTCAATCTCCTCCCTCTCTAATCCCTCTGTCATGTTTCTTTCTCTCACTCTCTTCCTCTCTCACCCTATCTTTTACTCTTCCTGTATCTCTCTTGCTCTCATTTCTCTCTTTTTTTCTTGTGCTCCCTATTTCTTTTTTTTTATATCTCTTGTGCTATCAACCTCTCTATCCCCCTACCCTCCTTCTTTATTTACTCTCCATCCATCCCTCCCCCTTCCCTCTCTCTCTTTTTCTGTCCTTCTCTCTAGCTCGTACTTTTCTATTTCTATCCCTCCATCCTGCCCTCCTTTTATCCTTCCCTCCTTTTTTCTCTCTCTCTCATAATATCACTATTCCCTTCTTTAATATTTTTCTGTTGCTCTACATCCTTTGCACTCTCTCTTAATCTTTTCACCTTTCTAATGCACTCTCTTTCTTTGTCATTCCCATTCTCACTCTCAGTTTATCTCTCTACCATTGTTAGATCTCCTCTCCCTCTTCATCTTTATCTCCCTCTCCCTCTCTATGACTCTCCTTATATCTTCCTATTTGTTGCTTTGTCTTTCTCTCTCTCTTCTTCCCTCCCTTCCTTCTCTTTTACTCTATCTCTCTTCATCTTTCTCCCTCGCTCTCCTTTTTAATCTCCCTCTCATTCTATTTAAAACTCTATATCTCTCACAACCTCTTGTTTATCTCTCAATCAATTTCTTCCGCCCTTCCTCGCTCACTCTTTCTCTTTCTGTCACTCCCTCTCTCCCCCTCTCTTTTTATCGCTCCTACCTCTCTCAGGTTCTTTCTCTCACTCTCTATTGCAATCTCTATCTCCCTTTATCTCTCTCTCTTGCTCTCCCTCTATCTTCCCCTCTCTTTGGCTCCCTCTCTTATTATCTATCACTCACTCTCTTACTTGCTCGCACTCTCTATTTCTTGTGTCACTCTTCCCTTTTTCTTGTCTCTTCCCGTCCTTCCCACCCTCTCTCTCTCCTTTTATCCCTCCCCTTTCCTATCTACCCCACTCTTTCTACCCCTCTCTCACTCCGTCTCTCTTTTTTCTCTATCCCTCCAATGCTATTTTGTTCTCTCTCTCCATTACTCTCGCTCTTTCTCACCCTCCTATGTTGTTCTCTCCTCTCTCAGTTTTGTTCTCCCTCTCTTCATCTCTCTTTCTCTGTATATCCTTCTTTGTTTCTCTTACTATCTCTCCCTTCATCATTTTTCTTCTGCGCTCTTCCTCCCCCTCCCTATCTCACTCGCTCTAACTCTCTCTTCTCTCGCTATCTTTCCTATCTCATATCTTTCTTATTCTCACTCTCCCTCAGTC
>NW_018220037.1:0-825 GCF_001263595.1 Phalaenopsis equestris
TGTTGTTGTTGTTATTGTTGGTGCTGTTGGTGGTGCTTTTGTTGTTGTTGGTACTATTGTTGTTGGTGTTGTTGGTGTTGTTGGTGTTGTTGTTGTTGTTGTTGTTGTTGTTGTTGTTGGTGGTGGGTGGTGGTGGTGGTGGTGGTGGTGGTATGGAGGAGCTCAAGAGGAGTCCCTCATAGGATGGTCAAACCTTAGGACTAACCCTGAGTGGTCTTTTCTTGGTTAGGCTTGCTTGCATACACTTTCTCACATACCCCAAACCTTAGGACCCCTTTAATTTGGTCTCTTGACTCATTTTGGAAAGCTCATATGAATGGACCTATACCTCTAATCCTTGGCTAAGAGGGTTAGGACCAGCATTTTGAACATCCAAAATGATTCCTCATATGGCTCCTATGGATTTGGCATGGCTTCATGACTTACTTATCCATTATAGCTCAAAATCACCAAATTTTCAAAATAGCCCCAAAATTGCCAAAAATTATCAAAATGCCCCTCATGACTCAAAAATTCTAAAAATTCCAAAATCATCCCAAATATTCCCAATTTTAATTTTTAACTATCAATTTGACCAAATTTGGCCAATTTTACCCAATTTGACCAAAAGCCCTAATTTGTCATTAAAGGCCCAATTTCCTCAAATTAGCCCCAATTTTGGCCCAATTAGCCACAATCTTGCTCAATTTCAATTTTAAATCAAAATTCAGCACCCCCAATCCCAATATAAACAAAATTCAAGCCCAATTTGACCAAATTGCAAGCCAAATTTCACCCAAATCAAAAAGCCCCAATTTTTGACCATATGACTAAATCCACCAAATT
>NW_018220038.1:0-5692 GCF_001263595.1 Phalaenopsis equestris
TCGGCGAAGATGAACACCAGAAGCCCTTTTTTGGAGTTGAAAAAGGTCAGTTTTTTTTTTTTTTTTGTGCTATTTTTTTATGGTGAAGTGTGGCGTATTTCTTGTTTATTGGTGAAGATTCAGCGAAGCGAATCAGTTTTTTTTTTTGTTTTTTGTTTTGGATTGTTTTCAGTATTTCAGTTTGATTTTTCATTTTTGCGCTTTGATCTTTAACTGGTTTAAAGTTTGGTTATTTATGGAAGAAACAGTGGAAGAACTGAAGGTAAGAAAATATAATACAATATTAATGGAAAAAAAATAGGAAAAAAAGAAAAAACCTTAAGTTCCATTAATCTATATATTAACTTTTTATTCCGAGCAGCGAACAGAGGAGCCGCGAACAGAGTGCAAAATAACATTTTTTTTTCTTAATTTGATGTTTAATGATGAAGCATAATTTGATGCAAACAAGACAGCTAGGGAACTTCAAAAATATTTTTTTATAGATTTTTACCAACTAATTTAGTTAGCTTCTCCACTTAGGCTTCATTTGAGGCAGTGTCACCGATCAACAATTTTTTTTTAAAAGCCAAATTCCTCGAATTGGAGGAGGCCAGCTGTGATCTAAAACGGTGAAAATCCATCTCTCTTTTGAAACGAAAATTTTTGCAGGCATCAACATTCACTTCAGCCGAACGGAACTTCACCAACGCCTAAAAACCAAATTTTTCTCACAACATAAATAATTTACTCAAAAATTAAGGCCAAAATCTAATCAGAATTTCAAGATAACATCTCATTGTAAAATAAGATTGGGCCAAACTCAGTGTGTTAGATAGATAACATCAAAAATCCATTATTTTAATAACAGTGCAACATTAATAACATTGGAGCAAGCAAGTGGTGCGTATGTTTTCAATTAAAGAAACCACCAAAAGACTTTGTATATCATATTTTTTTCATTAGTGCTCCCCCTTGTCTTCTCCATTAAAGTTACAGAAGAAAACAAAGAAAACTCCAAAACGGAATCTGAAGAGAACAGCACAGATGGCTCATGTCAAAGCTCTCCAAGAGGAGTTTTAGAGATTCCTACCTCAAGCATTCATTCTGACACTGCAAGCAGCAACGATTCTTCTTCCTCCATTGATAGATCTCTGAGTCCTGAAGGGACTGTGCTAGAATGTCACAGCTCACAATGGAGGAATCTGATCGGCGGGCTGTTGCAGAGGAAGAAGAGAAACATCATGAGGCTGTCGACCTTCCCGCCGGCCATGAAAGCTTCGTGCTTGGAGAGGAAGTGCTTGGGAATGTTTCAGAGCGGTGAAGAACAACCCAAGGGAGGATTAGTTCAGCTGGAGATTCCGATGAGGAAGCCATGTTGGAGGAATTTCGACCTGCAGGAGCTTGTGGCGGCTACTGATAACTTCAGTCATGGTAAATTCTTGTAAATTTGATTTATATTAAGTTTCAGTAGAATTTCTGTTGAATTAGGATGTAAATTTGAGTTTTTTTTTGGTGCAAAGTTTGTTTTTGGGGTAAAATCAAGTTAGTTTAAGGCTATTTTAGTTGATGTTGATAGAAATATGGAAGATTTTGCATTACATACCACTTAGCTCACATATGTTTACATATCTATTCTAATACCAAAGCTTCAATTTTTACATACATGCCATCTTACCTAAACAAAAAATGGTGTATTTAACCAAAAATAAATAAATAAAGTTAAGTAGTATTTTTGATGTGATATGAAAGATTTCAGTGGTTTAAATGTAAAAAAATAAAGTTTAGGTATTAGATATGGAAATACATGAGAATTGAATGGTATGTTTATAAATGACCCTAGAAATTAATGATGACATCTAATAAATTTACCATTTTTCAAAGCATTTTTTTTACTGAATTCAAGCAAACAATTTAGCCCTTATGTCATTGTTTAATTTCTTCATGAATCTACCGAATATAAAAGCAGTTAATTTGGTTGTATTTATTTAACAGGATGCTTTTTATATATATTTTCTTAACCAAACTATAGTCTTATTTCATCAGTCTTTGAAAGTTGTTACTAATCACATAAATAATATAAAAAGCTGATAGCTTTTTAGCTCTTAATCCTCTGATTACTTAATTTAATTATTTTAACACTATGACTGTTTTTGGCTTTGGATGCATACAGTACACAGATTGAGCCATTCAACACTTTTCTTTGTTTACTTATGAGTGGTTGAGTGACATAAAACTTGTCCTGTCTCTCCTAAAAATGCTCATCTCATGATGTTACATACATTTTTTTAATTTAAGCAGCTGTAAATATCACTAATTACACTTTTCTTGATCAAGGTAAAATATATATAAAAAAATTTAGCTGGCACTTAAACAAACTTACTAAGAAGATGATATAAAGGTGCTTCCATTCCAATCATCATATCACAAGCTCAGTTGGTGTCCTCTTAAGGAAAAAATATAGGGAAGATTTACATACATATCACTTAATTGCTTTGCATTTACATATCTTACACCTAACCTTCAATTTTTGCATCTATGCCGCCTTACCTATGCATGAAAATGTGTATTTCACTTTTTAAAAGTTAAAATGACGTTATTTTGATGTAATATGAAAGGTTGGAGTGTGTAAATGTAAATAAGTACAATTTGGATGTTAGATATGTAAGCACACAAGAAATGAATGGTATATATGTAAATGCCCATAAAAAGTAAAAGAAAAAATGAAAAAAAAAAAGAGCTTTTTTGAATAGTTTATTTGAACATTCTCATATTTTAAATTTTCTGTCTTGTTTAGTATATTTACTTAGACATGTGCCAAGGTGTTATAATTATTCAGGGGCATATCAACTTTTAGTACTGTTTCTAACAAAATCATAAATTACATTTTAAATTTATTTTAAAGTATGGTACCCTCTTCTCAGTGTTACACAACATGGTAGTTCTCCTTCTTTTAACTTCTGTTAAATGGAGACTCTGATCTTGTTTTGATAAATTTAAGGGGCATTTACATACATACCGCCAAAACCCTATATGTTTACACAACTAACAATGAAATTTTACATTTTGCATTCATACAGTAATCCTAGTCTCTTATATCACATTGAAGATATCAATACTTTAACTTTTAATAAAGTGGAATATACATATTTTCATGTAAAAATTAAAGTTTAGGCCTTAGATATGTAAGCAAGTAAATCTTTTAAATTTTATTGTGCTGCCTTGACTCACTTGAAGTGGTCTTTCAATCTGTTTTTTAAACATAAACATGCATAAATTTAATTTTTTTTTTAATCTCTATGTTGATGTGTAGTATTTCTAGATATAAATTCATTATGAAAATTTATTTTTATGAATATTTTTGGTTTCTTTTTTATTTCTAGATCAACTAAGGGGGTGATTTATTTATTTAATTACATCAAGATATTTTTGTTATTTATTATATTCAATTTGTGCTTTTTTGATAACCAAATTATGTCAATATTATCAATTTTATCTTAAAAATGAATTATATGTTTTTCTGTGGGCTTTTTATTACAAAAAGGGGATTTACATACATACCTTGCATTTCAGCGGATTTGCGTGTCTGACCCTGAAACTTTGATGTCTACTTATATACTTATATAACAATGTATAGTCATAATTGCATCAAAATACATGCATGAAAATGCATGTTTTACTTTAAAAAACATCAATGCTATTGATAATTTTTATGTGATGTTAAAGATTTAGTTGTGTTTTAAACTTCAAAAAAAACTAAAGATTATGTGTTAGATATGTAAATACATACAAAACATGGCATATGTTTGCAAATCCCATTAAAAAATATCTAAACTTATTGTACTTATTTTTAAATTTAAATGTATTAATTTCATTGTGATTGCACATTCTTGCTTTGTTTGGTTTAAATGTCTATTTTATTTTCCTTCTTGTGTTACACCTTACAAAACATAAGATTTATCTAATTTTCTTCTATGTTGACAATTTATTTATTTATTTATTTGCAAACTTAACAGAGAATTTAATTGGAAAGGGAGGGCATGCAGAGGTGTACAAAGGCCGTCTCCCTGACGGCCAATTCGTGGCCGTCAAGAGGTTAACTAAGAAGGAGAAAGAAGAAGAGAGAACCGGTGATTTCTTATCGGAGCTCGGAATCATTGCCCATGTGACTCACCCAAATGCTGCACAACTAGTGGGATTTGGTGTTGAGGGTGGCTTGCATATGGTTCTCCAATTCTCTCCGCATGGAAGCTTGGCTTCCGTACTTCACGGTATATTTTTTCAGTAAAGTATTAAAATAGTCCCTGATTATCTACATAGGACAATTTTAGTCACAATAGTCTATAAAATTGTCAAATTAGTACTCAAACTTTCTTAATGGGGGCTAAAATAGTCCTCCGTGGTGACTATATATAAGGCCATATGGAAAGAGTCTAAGGACTAAATTAACACTTTTATAGACTCTGGAGCTAGCCATTTTCAAAGAGTTGGGGAATTATTTTGACAGTTTTCTCTTTTTAGTAACTTGGTTCTCCTCTTTGCGCTTTTACTGAGATAGATAGCCTTTTATTATCTGTTCTTGTCTAGTCATAGTTTAATCAGACCTTAGAATGAGAAAATTCTAATTGACATAGCGAACTTGAGAATCTTTGAATTGAATAACACATTCTGAGTCTTAACTCATAGGGTATGGTCTACTGGTTTAAGCCAGTTGAGTCGAGCTTCAACTACTAGCTTGAGCTTGACTAATTAATTGAGTTTACGTTCAAACTTGAGCGTAATTCTATTAGATTAAGTAGGCTCATGATTGACTTCTTTCTCATGAAAGAGATATCAGCTTTTCTAATAAAACGATGAAAGGAATGGCAATGTATAGGATAGATGATAGGAAACCACTTGAAAAGGGGAAAATAAAAGTACATTTATGTTATTTCTTAACAAATTGGTCTTTTTAAACCATTCAATCTAGTTACTTTCAAATGTATTTTAAATTTATATTTGTTAAGTTTTGTGATGAGGTGAGCCTAGGCGATTAAGCAGAGCTCGAGATAGCTCCACTCAATTATAGCCTTAGTCCAGCCTAAGAGCGCAATATTAGGTAGTCTTTATCGTGACATGGAGGTCGAGATTATAAGTTTTATTTACTTATAAGTGTGTCTCAGGCTCTATTTAGTACAAATATGTCGATGTGATGATGCTTAATAAAATAAGTTCACCTTACTCTCATATAGTAATATAAACTACTCTATAACTTGTTACGGGGGATGCGAAAACCAAATTGAGATATTTGAAGCAAAACTTAGAATAAAAGTGCACAAAACAAGAAAACACAGAAAACGTCAAGATTTAATATTGAAAACCCTGAGAACGGAAAAAAATTATAAAACCACACTACGCTAAGAAATTCACTATGAAGAAAATGAGAAGAATTATCTTATATTACACCACACTCGAAGCTCTCCGCATTTTAGAACTTAAAAACTCTATTCTTCTCCCTCAAATAGAAGAACTTCTACACACAAGGAATTGAAATCGACACTCAAGGAAGCCAAAACATAAAGTGAAAATTGCCTTTGTTCGGTTACTGGCATCGGGACACCGCGATATTGCGCTGTGATGCTACAATGGGTGCGTTACCAGGGGCATTGTAATGTCACGCTCTCGGGTTCTGAATCTGGCGCGGTGCAGCATTGGGGTGTAGCAACTGGGGGCG
>NW_018220038.1:9200-22166 GCF_001263595.1 Phalaenopsis equestris
GAGTATATATATATATATATATATATATAAATAATAATGCTATTTTTTGGGAAATATTAAAGATTTAACAATAGTGTAACTATTCAAATTTAGTAAAAATTATTCAAATGCAAAGATAAAGCAGTTGCATTACTACAGATACTAATGAAAAATTGTCATTATATTATTGAAATAATATAAAACCTAAATTTGAATTTTCATCACTTGTGAAAAATCACTAATAAAAACATTTTGATGCATAAATAGTTAAATAAAAACATTTTAGGTGTTGAATGTAATGAAAAAAACAAAATTTTGCTCAACATAAGACAACTTCATGCAATTTAGAATCATAACAATTCAAAAACCTTAAATATAAATGTTTATATAATCTAGTAATGGTTCAGAAGGTGAAACCTAAGGGTTCATGATTTCTGGAACATTCTGGAACTCTAGACAATCCGCTCCAACTCCCTTGCATAGCTTAAAGTTTGATTGATTAATTGTAAGGAAGGTATCTCCTTGTGTGGTTGTAATTCTTTGGCCTTCTGAAAGAATAGGAATCCATTCTTGATCTCCCATTCCGGGTGTTCCTGTAAATATCAAATTACAATGATATTTCATTTCATCATATTACAACAATGATGAAAAAATAATATAGAAGAATCGGAAAGTGCACATCACAATGAGTAGTTGGCTTGTGCGCTGACTCGCTTTAACTATACTAATATAAAACAAATTTTAAGAAGTCAGTAGTTTTAAGTGCGAGATGGTACATAAAATTATATTTAACTTTTTAGAAGGTGGAGGTGAGACTTACAATGCTTTATGGCGGAGAATGTTGGCTTTTAAAAGAGAATGTTGCTGAGATAAAAATGGTTAGGTAGATGAGTGACTTGACACTTAGAGAGTGTTTGCTGCGAGATCGGATTTACGTTAATAGGATTTCTCAAATCCGGATTTCCAACAAGCTCGTGACGGGAGCGAATGTCGCAATCAATGGGGACGTAAATCCGGCAAATCCATCTATGTGGGATTTGGTAAATCTGGATTTGGCGGATTTATAGACGGAACGCCTGGAAGCAGACGTAAACCCTGGAAGAAGACGGAACAAGAATAATTTCTGATTAACAGAGACTTGGATTTTTTTTTTTTTTTTTTTTTTTTTTTTTTTTGGGTGGGTTTTGGTTTGCTGGATTTGAGTTTAAATCTAGTGCTAAATCCTATTAAAAGTCTGCTACCAAACACCCCTTTAGAGACAAAATGTGAAACGAATGTATATGTGAAAGAGTTGGTGTAGCTCCAGTGGCAAACAAGACTAAAGAGGGTCGTTTTAGATGGTTTGGTCACATTAAACATCGACCATCTGTTGATCCGGATAGGAGAGATGCTTCAGATTCGACTTGTGTTAAGAAAGACAATAATAAACCTAAAAGGACTTGGGCATGTTGTATAAAAAATTATCTTAATTTTAATGAAAATATCACACTCAATAAGACACAATGAAGAAAAATAATTGATGTAATCGACCCCGCTTATGGGATAAAAGCTTGTTGTTGTTATTTCTTATATGAAATGATCTCTTATTATAATTCTTTTAATTTATCACTATTCTTATTATTTTATCATAACTATTTGAATTATAAACATTTTTTCTAATTCATAATAAAAGAGCTAGCTCGCGAGCCGACTCATAGAATCAAGCTTGAGCTCAAACTGAAACTCAAACTATCAATTAATCAAGAAGCTTAAGCTAGCACTGCGTTGACCTTGACTTAAAACATTTGGATCCCTCCCATAAATCTTTAATAGATATGAAACCTTTATTGTGATAATTGAAATAAATAATTAAATAAAAGTCAATAAAATAAAATGAATTTTAATGGATCTGTGTTGCTTCGAATCATTCGCCATTTCAACTATTTCTTCATAATTATAGCTCAAACTGGAGGAAAAAAAAAAGAGCTAGTGAGAGACAGAGATAAGAGAAGTAGAAGAGAGGAACTGTGTAGGTGACTTAGTGAAGGAAGAGTAAGACGGGGGGTCAAATGTGCAACCTTAGTCGAGGCGAGCAGAAGAAACATGCGTGGATGCTTGCAAGAAAGGAGGTGAGCCGTATACAGGGAAAGGCAAACCAAACGAAGTTATAGTCAAGAGGCTCTGTGTGCCCCTGTGCACGAAAGGAGGTCAAACCGAGCCTCCTGCGGGAATTGTATTGTGTGTGGCTGAGAGCAAGCTCTGTCTCTGTGCACATTTTGTGTTAAAAAGGGAAAAATACTACATCAGGACTCCTAACGTAGAGCTACGTTAGGGTTGAAATAGTCGGCTGTGTTACGGGAATATTCCATCTGCGTTATTTGTAAAAATAATGTGTTATTCGAGTATTATATAGTGTTATTCGATTATTTTGTGGTGTTATTGGAATATTTCTTTGCATTACTTGATTTGGGGCTGAAGTGTTATTGGAATATTTCCCCGCATTACTTGATTTGGGGCTGCGTTATTCCAATAACATAGTGGAAATTGAAATAGCACGGGGAATATGCCGAATAACATAGCCCCAAATCAAGTAACCCGATGGAATATTCCAATAACACCACAAAATAATTGAATAACACCATATAATACTGGAATAACATATCATTTTTACAAATAACGCAGATGGAATATTCTCGTAACACAATCGAATATCCCAATCCGAATGTAGCTCTACGTTAGGAGTCCTGATGTAATATTTTTCCGTGAAGAAGAGGAAGGAGGAGGTGAGGAAACTGAACTAAGCCTTTAAAAGGAAAAAAAAATCGGAAGGACGAAGCTTGTGCCCTAACCGAGGAAACTGAACTAAGCCTTTAAAAGGAAAAAAAATGGTTAGTTTTCTTTTAGTCAGATAGTATATATATTAAATTGATTTATGTTTAAGATAGTAATAGAGCTTCATGTTAATTAATGACATAAAGTCTATCAAGAATGCTTATGGTTTTGGTTCATGTTGCAAGAAGGCAAATCAAGCTATTGAATGAATGTTAAGGTAAGGCTTTATGGATTTTATTTTTTAATAGTATAAATTATTTTAATTAAAATGTCATGAAGGTATATTAAACTTTATGAATTAATTTTAATGTTTAAATCTGAACACGCAATTGAATTAAAGGACTAATGAGATCGAGATCGGATTGTGCAAAAGAAGAGATAAGGAGCCAAGAGTGATGTTTATTTAGTAATTTTTATAGTTAATTTAATTGTAAATTGTTACATATTAATATTAGACTATTATGAAACATAACAAGGAGAGAGAATTTATGTAGTGAAAGAGAGTTTAAAAATTTGAAAGGGATCATTTCATAAAGCAAATTCAAGGTAAGTACTCATCTTTTAAGTTTTTATTACTTTTTTTTGTTTATTCTAAAGTTTATTCTAAACCAAATTCATTATTTTTTACTAAGAGCTAATTGCCCATTTTACTTTGATTTATTCTCTTTAGATGTTGGTCATATCATTGTGATGAATATATATTTTAAAAGTACTATTATGCATTATTTAAATGTAGAATTAAATAAAAATAATGTATGAATGATATGAGCTGCAAAGACTGATTGCGTGTATGATTGACTATGATGAAGTTTACTTCCCTTAGGTACTTTTTGTGGGACTCTAAGATACTCGTGCACATAAATAAAAAATGATATTGACATTTATGTAACTTCATTAATACAATTTCAAAGAGTGCTCATATGAAGGTTGTAAAGATATAAAATGATATTGATAAGTTATTAATATAGGAAAACACATTAAACGTTATGAATTATCGTGAATAATCATATCTGAAAAATTAAAATGTCTAGTGCTTTTATATTGATTCATATTATTCTCGCTAGCAATTATATTGTTCCCTTTTCGTTATGTTATTATAGTTTAGGTGTGAGAGTATTCATTTGCTTGCTAGCTTATGTTGTTTTAAATTAATATTTTCAGGTTGATATTGCAAAATAATAATGAATAATAGAGAAGGGTATCTAAAAAAGATATGGACAACCTGATCTAAGGTAAAAGTTTAACTGTATTACTTCAAATTATTTTTGTAGTGGCTCTTGCATTTATTTCAAAATGATTAAATATTAGTTATAGAAAATAAAAATAGAAAATAGAAGAATTTCAATTATCATTATCTGAATGTTTGTTTCTGCCTTGGTTACTTCTAACCCCAGGTCGGGTCGTGACATTTACTGTCACAATCTACAACTAAGAAGGATTTATTTTATAATAGGTAGGCTCAAATCCAAACTGTTAGCAACAATCAAAATTATTTACAAAAAGCGTAAAGTTGGGTTGGGATCAAATTTCAAATCCTTTGATTTGCTTTCACATGAACACAATACATGGATAATCAATCAACTCCTATGCTGCACTCATGTCAAAGTAAATCAATGGATTTTAAAATCCATCTTAACCTCACCCAAAACTTTTTCCCTTCGGAATCAACAAGCTACCCCATAACAAATTAAATGATATACCATGAAAAATAAACCTACCTCAGAGATGTAATCTTGAAGCTCCTGATCAGATGTATACATGAGGATTTTCTTTGCATCAGCGACAGACAATGAATCATAAGCTTTCTCGCTGCAGCCTGCAATCTCATCCCTGCAAAGTAAAAGCAGATCTGACGGTCATCAAGGGTCTGTTTGGGAACGGTTTTCTTTTTGTTTTATGGATATTTGGGGTGGGAAGTTGTATTTTGCAACCATGACAGTTAAATTGTGGCGGTTGTATGGAAGCTGTTGTTTGACTTTTTAGAAAGAATTAAATAATTATAATTACACAACTTTCTAAGATTGTTTTTACCACCGCAATTTTACAAACATTTTTATAAAATATTGCAGCCACCCCAAACAAATCTTAGCTATCTTTAAAGTAGTAGAAAAATAAATCTGATTAATTTGACAAATGGAAGCATAAGAATTACCTGACAGTTTTTGCAAGGAGATCCATGAAATATACATACGATTCATGAGGGACAGACTTCCTCGCACTCAAAACGCGATTATAAGCACCCTCCATGAAAGACTGCTCGAGCTCAACAGCATGTTTGATGCAAGGATTCTCCAATGCAGTGGGGGAAAGGAGTTCTAACTCGGTGTGAAATTCTGCTATTCGGTTTTGTGCAAGGAGCCTTAAGAGATTAAGACCCAAGATAGGGTATTCCTGGGGTGACGGTGGAATAAGACCGCTGACAGTGAAAGTAGCGAGGTGAGAGACAATAAGGCGTACGAAGATACCGTTATTGAAAAATATAAAATCTTAGTTGAAAAAAAGATTTGCAAAAGCTGAAATGCAGCTTGTCTAAAAGATGACCTTACATGAAAAAGTATTCGACAAAATTACTTAATATTAAGAGTCTGTTTGGGCCGATTACAACTGTACGAAGAAACTGTTGCAAAAGAAGCTGCTGTTTAAAAAACTGCAGTGGTTATTATTATTATTTTTTTTTTTGAAAAAGTCATACCGTAGCTTTTCTAAAAGCCACCGCACTTAGCAGAGTTGGTGAGAAAATGCAGCTGAATTTTTGAAAAAAATAGGCAATACGCAACAGAAAAAATTGTGGTGCGGCAAATCACTGTCGCCCCAAACACACCCTAAGTATAACGAAAGAAATTAATTCAAAATTGGAAGTTTCTTCCAGAACTAAAGAGTTATATGAGAATCCAAAAGTTTCATCTGGTAAAGAAACTTCCGTTTTGACTGACTTTAGACCAGAAAAACTCTAAATTTACAGTCTTAAAACAATTTATGGACTTCTTTTCACCTCGTAATTTTGAAAATGTTTAAAAGGACTTGCTGATTTCTGAAAAGAAGGGAAATTTTACTTTTTTACCTGTTTCAATTAAGGCTGTAATTGAACTCAGACAACCAAAACAATCACACCTTAGATCAAACCTCGTTTGATCATTCTAAGAGTCGTGTATGTACAGTCAGAGCTCAAGCCAAGATTTCACATATATGTATTATTTAAATTTTTTTTAGAATTGAACTTGGCTACAACTTGGTTGACTAAATTAATTACAGGAGTACTTAAACAAGCAAATAAACAAACCAAAAATTAGACAGAGCATTTCATTTCATATACTAATAATATTCATTGTTCGATCGTTGAAAACCTATATTTATTGATTGTAAATCAAGTGCTAGAGGTTGAGAACTATAAAAAAATATTGAGATGAGCATTAAATTAACTTACTATTTAACATCATTTAATCATTGCAACAATTCATTAATTTGAGTTGATTAGACTAGCACATAATGCTCAATTTAAAAACTAGCATCGATGTATAAATTGATTATTTTAGAACTCCGTTAAAAGTAAATTTCTTATAATTTTTTAATCAAACAAAACATCACGGGCCATTGCATCTATTCAAGGTGTCGATGTTTGATTTTCTATTAGAGGAATAATTTTCCCATGCCCTCCCGCGTTCTGATAGTGAAGTTTCAAATAACCTCGTATTCTTAACACTGATGTCTAAATATTCATGTAAAAAGGCAAGTCTAAAACAAAAGCATTATCGCCAATCTGCTGCAATATATGAAATAATCCGTAATGAATTAACTTGACCATATAATTTAGTCTTTCCACGAGTGCAACCAAACCAAATCTCCTTGGAATGCAGACTCAATCCTATGCTAACCTCTTAATGTTGTGATTTGAGTTCATACTAAGAGGATAGAATTGATTTGAAAGAAATTTTAGGTGTTTTTGGAAGGTTCTCTAAAAGATTATCAATCAGATAAGGATACCTCTCCAAAGAGATTATAACTTCTAGAGGGGAAAAGCTGACTTTCGGGCCTCCATGTTGTATTATTTTACTACAAAATTAAAATGACTTTTCTCTCCAAAGCGAGAAGTCTCTTTTTTATCATACCTTGTGGTGAGTATCTTCCTCTAGTAGATTCTCCAACTCCATTGATACTTCTCTAGACTCCATCATTCAAATAATCTTTCTCCTTCAAGTAGAAATTTTCCATCCTAAAAAATCATTATTATCATCTTCTTTTTCATCACCTTGTAAGTTGATCACATATTTCCTTTCTTAAATAACAAAAGAGGCTGCCGGTTGAGACAAAATCACCCCCATTGTGGCTAAATGTTTTGTTCTTAACCTACCAAATCTTACAAATCACATTCCTCATACCTCTTTAATTTGTCTCCATTAGCCTCAAAGTTGAATTCATCACCAAAATGTTGCTCTCTAGTATCTTTCATTTCTCTAATTAACCACTACAATTTTCACCAATAGAATCCAAAGTATACGAATCATCTCTCAAAGTGAATCTTCTTTTTCGAATTTTAGAGGTATTTGATGAACAATAAATCATCTAAACGCTTTCGATCAAATTCATTTCTCTTATTTATATGAATATGTGAAACAAAAGACTAAATAAAATACATAAAATATGTACATTGTATAAAAAAAAAAAAAATTATTCTTATTTTTGAAGACATTATACGTTAATCATAAAATCTTAATAGCTAATTTTTATAAAGTTAAGGTTAATGCATCATATATCTCCCACCATTTTGTTGTATTAAGCTTATAATCCAACATTTAAAAAATATTTTAATCATTAGAGAAATTCAAAATTATATGGAAGTTTTAATTAATGAGAAAAGTGCTAAAATAGTTCCGACTATTTACATGGAGCCGTTTTAGTCCTAGAGTTTATATAAGTATCAAAATAGTCATTTGACTATTTTAAAATTAAGCTCCAAGAATCCTCCATAGGGACTATTTCAACCTCAATATAAACAATATGGGGACTACATTGGCACTTCTATGAACTCTGGAACTAAAACAACCCCATGTAAATAGTCGAGGACTATTTTGGCACTTCACACTTTAATTAACTATAATCAGGAATTTCTTATCTCTAATATAGACGATGAACTCAATTGAGAATAGGCCACCAATATAAATAAAAAAGTATCTATATTTATCTATGGTCATTTTATAATTTGAATCTAGCATTAACTACTAATAACTGCATAGAAATCAGCCATCAATTATCCATCTCATTGTATTATAGCTAGTATTTTATAAAAAATCTCTAAATTAAGATAACATCTGGCTTAATGCAATAATTGTCGAAGTTTACACTATTTCTTTTTGTCCACTCCAAATTCACTACGAATTACATCATTCACTCTTTCAAATTCATCATAAACACAATCAATTTGTCAATCTCATCACCATCGACCAATCTAAACATCTTCACTAATAAATTTGTAAACTTCAAAGCATAATCCTCAATATTTTTAAAATATAGTCTTAAGTATAGTTTCTTTCTTTTCCTTATAATCAACATTAAATCTAAATTTTATCCAATTTTCAAAAAACAAATGAGTCATAAATTTTTAATTAGTTATATTCTCACAAAAATGAGAAAATAAGTAACAAAAAAAATGAATCGATCTCATCAATTTTGCGCCGCTAATATATACTCTTATCATGTTAAGAGCAAATTGATAATTATATACATATATATATATATATATATATATATATATAAAAAAGTAAATAAATTCTTAATAGCCTTTTTCACTCGAGTAATGTTCCTAATATTCTCTAGCCTCAAATCAATACAATGGGCTGCACATAGTGTCTGGTACATGTGCCTCATCTTTTCCATAAGCATTTGACCTACAAGAACTTATGAAGAGTTCAAAATCTCTAAATGTGAGGAAAAAAAATGTATACAGTTTATGTTAAACACTATGAATTACTAACCTAAAAGTAAGTAGAATAGTTATTTATAAAAAATTCAAGCATATTATCCCCTTTAATCTTTTTATTTGTGCATCTAAAAGTTTAAAAAAGTTTCAAAGCAAGCTTTGAATATTCAGATGCATTAAATTCAAGAATATTGCGCTTGATGGTAATTAACAAAAAAAAAATTACTATAGAACACCCTCTACAATCATTTCATGAACTTGTCATAAAGGTGCCATAAAAGTGTATTCCTTCCCTGTAAACTATTTTTAATGCTCCACATCCTTCATTGTTGCCTGTATTTCTCTTTCAAGTGAAGGGACTCTTAACTCATAATAGGATGGTAGTCAAAGATTGATCCCATATAATGCAAAAGTCTCTACCATATGATCAAAAAAATACCGTTGTACTACATTGAAGGAATATCTGCATGATAAAATCACCCAACCATGTATTGCACAATTCTCTCTTTTTTCCTCATTTTCATTCTTTAAATCTTCTTTAAATCGCATTGGTCTCAAATTATTGTCTTGTAAACTATATTTCAAGTTTTTTATAAAGAAAATGATTCATAGAACATTTCATTATAGATGCATCAACACTCTTCGATCCAGAACTTGATCACTTATCAAAGTGCAAAGGATATTGGCATATCTAATTATTTAGTATTATCTACCACCTTCTCATTATGCTACATTTGAACTTCATTTATTTTTTCTGTATTTCTTGATAAGAAAGCAAGTCACCTCTTATATCCAAAGCATTTTCTTATATTTGGTAACATTACTTCTTTTAGATGCTCCATAAAGATTGATAATATGCTTCTTGCTTCAAGATATACCTCAATTTATCTCTTTATCAAAATATATGCGTACATGAAAAAGGATATCTAACTTGAATTTTAACTTTGCTACTTTAAGTCAGATCTTTTCTCCTCATATTATGATTGAGCATATATAAGTTTTTTTGTATGTAAATAATACAACAACAACAACAACAAAGTGTTTTTCCCACTAAGTGAGGTCGGTTACATGAATCATTTTTCTCCATTGTGTCCTATTAAATGTCATATATTCATTTAATTCTAAATAATTAAATATATACTCCATTAAGTTTACTAAATATCATGTAGAGAACGAGAGATTACATAAATAATTACAGAATTTGCTAAAACCATATAAAAGTCACAAATGACATTTGATGACTAGCCTATTTTTTAAATCAAATCACAAATGCCATTTGTATATTAAAGTGTTAATCAATAAACCTTAAATCACATAACAAATCCTAGCTTTAGCAAATCTCAAACCATCAAATTTTTTGTGAGTAGAAGTGTTAATCATCGAACCCTAAACATTCTGAAAATAACTTGAATAAATAAACTACCATGAATTGAGTGATCAGCCCACCGCCAACAACACACTAAAAAAGAAGGCCACTAACGTTACCATAGTTGAAGGGAAGGTCAAGGGAGCCGCGATGGTGTCAGAGAGGTGTGAGTCGACACAACTACAATAGTGTGAAAGTGCTCAATAGAGCTACAGTTCTTCAATTTAGGGAGAAGACACAATATGTGACAGTGATGAGGTGAGGATCGATCAATTTTAAATTATTAAATAAATTAGTACCACTAAATCAAAACAATGAAGCGCTTCACACAAGCATTTCATGTGAAGGTACGAGTGCTCGAACAAGCAAAGCACGTGTTTTCACAACTCACTAGACATGATAAAAATGAGAAGCGCACACCTCACATCACACCGCATTGCTTCAATTTTGTGCATCAATATGCCCTTTTAAAAAGGCAGATGATGGTGATGGAAAGCATTATTTTCAATCTACTTGGTAAATCCAAAATGGCATGTATTGGACGTTTATCCTCCTTTTTGCCTTATCCCTTGAGTCAATCCTTGCCCCAATGCAAACATATAAACCCAACACTTATATGTTGCTCACTTGCGGTCTATAACCCTGTTAAGTATGGCTCATATACCAGAATTTGGAGTCTCTTGGAATTAAGAGAAGTGTCTCTTGGAATTGAAGAGATGTGTCTCCTGGAATGAAGAGGAGTGTCTCTTGAAATTAAAAGTGTCTCTTGGAATTTAGTGGGTTGGGGGGAGCGAGGGCATATTATTAATTTTATCTGTGAGTTTTATCTATATATATGACTTTGACTTCTCTGAAATAGTGAAATTCGCCGATCTGCTTCCAAGGACGTAGGCATATTTATCGAACTTCGTTAAATCTCTATGTTCTTCTGGATTTGTGTGGATTCTTATTTTTTTTCGCCTTAATTTCTCAACAATTGGTATCAGAGCAAAGTGGGGCAGGGAAAAAAATTTTCCTCAAGGATCGAAACAGAAGGAAAATCGAAGAGGGCGGAATTCGGTAAGGGTTGCGGTTTGCAGCAGTTTCGCTTCAGCGAAGCATGCAAAACGGCGAACGGGCGAACGATTCGGACTCCAAGAAGCACTTCAGAGCTTCTTCCATCGGCGAGATCAACAGAGGAGCAGGAAGGCGTCGGCGAGATCCGTAGAGCTCATCGCGCAAATATGGGTTCGCGGCATAAATCGCGCGAGGTTTCGATCTCGCGAGTTCTCGTGTTGTTCGCAAAGGGTCGCGGCAGGGGGTTCGTGGGTTCGCGGCGTTCACGTGCGACCAGTCGAGAGCACGAATTCAATGCAGAAGTTCGGCCGCAGGAGTTTAGTGAAGGACGAGGGCTTCTTCACAAAATCTTATTCCGCGATCAATTTTTATGGTTCTGCAAAGCAAGCTTGGCGACGAGGCAAGAACAAGCACGCAAAGGTTTCGCGAACAGGCGCGATCAATTCGCAGAGGAGATCTAGAGGATTTTGCCAATCGTTACAGTAGTTCGCGAACCGCAGTTGGCGAATCGTTGCGATTGCTTGCAGGAAGGAGTTCTAGCGGCCAGGGAAGTCTGCGAAGGAGCGGTTTGCAAGCAATTCGTGTGGCAGTTTAGTTTCGCAGAGGAGAGGAGTTCGGTTGCGAACAGGAGGAGTTCGGCCAGTGGGGAGTTCGCAAGTTTGTCGCGGGAGGATTTGCGACAGGTGGAGTTCGGCAGGGAGCAGGCGAAGCGAGCAGGCACGACTATTCGCGAACAGTGGTGTTTTGCGAACAGACAAAAGGGTTTTGCTCGCAGGATATCAGCTTAGCTGAAGTGTTGACACAACAGGAAAAGTAGTTCGTGTGAAAAATTTGATTCACGAATCATAACAGAATTACAGAAAAATTGCTGCAATTGACAGAGAATTTCATGTTTATTTGAATTTATTTGCGGTGTGTTTTTGTTTCGACGCAAAGCAGGAAAAGTTCGTTGTATGATTAATTTTAAATAGCAATGTCTGGTGCAAAATTCAATATAGTGAAGTTCGATGAAACCAGGAACTTTAGATTGTGACAAATAATGGTGAAAGATTTGTTGGCACAACAAGGAATTTTAAAGGCTATGCGAGCTACGAAATTTGATAATATGAAAGATAAAAATTGGAAAGAATTGCAACAACGAGCGGCAGCCACCATACGTTTATGTCTGGCTAATGAGATTATGTATCATGTTATGAATTTGAAATCTCCAGGAGAAGTATGAAATAAATTGGAATCTCAGTTTATGTCCAAATCTCTGACGAATAAAATGTATCTGAAGCAAAAACTGTATGAGCTGAAGATGCAGATAGACACTGATCTAGCGCAGCACTTGAATTTCTTCAATCAAATAATCACAGATCTAACACGGCTTGATGTGAGTATGGAGGATGAAGATCGGACAATGATTTTGTTGTGTTCATTGTTTTTCTACTATGAGTATATGGTGACTACTCTTACATATGGAAAAGAAACAATCAAAATTGATGAGATTACTGCAGCATTGTTGGCTCACAACTAGAGCTGTTAAAACGGCTCGTTGTTCGCGAACAGCTCGTGTTCGGCTTGTTTTGTTTGGCTCGTTCGCTAAGTTGATGAGTCGAACACGAACAAATATTTGTTCGTTCGTGTTCGGCTTGTTTTGGCTCCAAAAACTACTCAATCATTTTTAAAAAATTAAATTACTACAAGGCTACAAAGACTTATAATTAATTAAAAGTATTCATGAAGAAAATATAATAAAAATTTTTAAATTAGATTCAAATGATATTTTAAATCTTGCCCCAATCCTTAATATCTGATGGTTGCGTGATTATGGTTGTCAAAATGACTCTTTGTTTGT
>NW_018220038.1:22209-26791 GCF_001263595.1 Phalaenopsis equestris
CACGAGCTGAGCCTGGGCTCGCTCGTGTTCGACTCGTTTACATCCTTACTCACAACCAGCAGAAGCAGAATGCAGGGGAAAGCTCTCATGGTAATTGTTTATATGCTAAGGGTAATCAAAATCGTGGAAGGAAGGAGGAGAGTTTTGGAATGCGAAATTTCAAGTCAAATCCTAAAGGCAAAAAAACGATTCATTGCTACAAGTGCAAGGAGCCTGGGCATATGAAGAGAGATTGTCCAAAGCTCAAGAAGCAGTTTGATGAAAAACATGATGTATCTTTCAAGTCCATGAATATGGTGCAGAGTGACATTACAAATTACAGTGATGGTGATGCACTTTCAGTTACAACAACTCAGTTGAAGGATGCATGAATTATTGATTCAGGATGTTCTTATCACATGTTCTTATCACATAACACATAACAATGAATGGTTTACTTCATACATGTTAGTTCAGTATATTTTGATGATGATAAATGTTACAATATTGTTGGCATTGACAAAGTCAGAATTAAGATGTATGATGACACTGTCATAATATTATGTGATGTAAGTCATATTTCATATTTGAAAAAGAATCTAATTTTCTTGGGCACTTTACACATAAATGATTTTAATTCTGAGGAAGATGAGGATAGAGAAAACCATCAGAATTGTTAAAGGTGCATTGACTGTGATGAAAGGAAAGATAACTGCAGGTAATATCTACGAACTGTTGGGGAGTACAGTTATAGGTGGAGTTCACTTTGTTAAATCATATGATGAAAATGCATCAGATATGTTGACCAAGTCAGATCCTATCAACAAGTTCTTGCATTGCTTGAACTTGTTGAATATTTGCAATTGTTAGACGACATGGTTGTCCAACCCACTTTGGTGTAAGAAACTCCATGATGTATTTCTCCTAAGAGACTTATATTCGCCAAGGTGGAGATTTTTTAGGTATGACTCATACCAGAATTAGGCGTCTCTTGGAATTGAAGAGATGTCTCCTCGAATGAAGAGTGTCTCTTGGAATTGAAGAGATGTCTCCTGGAATGAAGAGCAGTGTCTCTTTAAATTGAAGAGATGTCTCTTGGAATTTAGTGGGTTGGGGGAGCGAGGACGTGTTAGTAATTTTATCTGTGGGTTTTATCTATATATATATGAAGTGTAACCCTATGGGTATAAACTGAACTCCTCTAAAATAGTAAAATTCGCTGCTCTGCTCCCGATGACGTAGGCATCTTTGCTGAACTTCGTTAAATCTCTGTGTGTTCTTCTGAATTTGTGTCGATTTTTATTTTTCTTCGCCCTAATTTCTCAACAGGAACAATTGTCATTGAGTTGGATTCATTTAGGAGAAACTCGATCAGGAATCTTATTCTATTGATTGAGAAAACCTCATTGAAAATTGAGGTGCAAAAGACTTTGATAGAGATGTAACTAAGTCAAGCCGACTTATGAGCCAGCTCAGACGCGACTCAATAAGTGGCGGGGGAGTTGAGCTCGACGAGCTAACAAGGCAAGCTCAAACTAGCACCAACTCGATTTGTTAAAGAAATATTAAAATAAAAAACATTCAAACATATTAAATTAAAAACTTTATCCATAAAACCTTTAAATTTTATAATTTGCATTTTATATTGGGTGATTTTTTTACTATGCATTTCCTAATAGCTAATATTATTTATCTTTTGTTATAATACTAATTTGAATTAACGTCATCTTCACTTTTTTAAAATAAACAAGCCGACTCATGAGCTAGCTCAATATGCAGAATTAAGCGTGAGAGATTTTTTTATTATTAAAAATATAAGACACAAATACACGTTGAACATGTTATTATTATTTTTATATCGTAAAATTAAAAATAATAAATGAATTAAAAAAAATATTAAGAATAATTGTCTTTTATTGCAAATTCTACAATGCATGTAAAAATGTATTAACACCACATAGTAGAATATGCATTTATCATACAATCAGATAAATATAAATTAATTATTACAATAAGAAATGAAAATCTATGTTTAGCACTTGCCAAAATTATTTAACTAAATAAGTATGCTAGGTTTGCCAAAACTCATCATTCACGAAATTTAAGTGATTCAAGAATTAATTCTCTCTCTCACAAATCTTGAAATTTACATACATTACTAAATCCCATTTGGATTAAATCCTACTTCTAATCAAACCACCTTTGATGGTAAAAAGCTTTTACTTAACAAATTCAATAGCATGTAGACAGACAATTAAGGTTTAAAAAATGAATGAAAAAATACTGTAAATAAGAACCAGCTAAATATGAAGATCATCAAACTTCTTTTGAGGACTGAAATACTATAAGAAATGAAAACCAAAATACAAGAATGCAAGAAATACATATAGAATAAGCATGATCATAAAACGTTTTGATGAATTTAATTGAGAGATTTGCTTCTGCAATTCTCATGATGGCTTTCAAAAATATCAAAGAACAACCCCCACAATATCGTTTAGCCAATTTCAGAAACAAGAATCTCACCATGTGTCAGTATAAAAAGGCTTCAGTTGAAAGAAATCCCTCTCAAAAGCATCTTGGTCCTCAGTCTTTACACTCAAAACAACAGCATGTTCATATATATCCCCTAAAATAAATTTAAAAAAAAAACATTAGTCATTGATTAAAAATTAGTAAATAGCACTTTGTTATGCAGATATGGAACCCCGCACACAACAGGACATAAAACTGTGGGTTCTTTTATAGAATTATGGTGTATATAAAAAATCAAGAGCAGTTAGCAGAGATTAAAACACCTAGCCTATTGAGATAAAATCAATATGAGGGTGTAGAGGTGGATATCAAAGCCCTAGACTAACTAGGTTACAAGAAAGATTTCCTCAATAGGTTGTAAAACATCATCCTCATATTTCTTCATGTATAAGATTTTCAGGGCTATCTCAAAAAATCAACTCATCGGCGAAGAAACCTTAATAACTATAATGTAGAAACTCAATAAGCGGGAACTTTGCTTGTGGATTAGAGGGAGATATGAATTTGATCTTAAAAATTACTACGCTGCAAGCATCGGGAACTTTGCTTGTGGATTAGAGGGAGGTATCATTGACAGTTATCTGAATTTGATCTTAAAAATTACTACGCTGCAAGCATATCAAATCAGACCATAAATTTTAACTTGACCTTCTGGATCTTTTGTTTGCAGACACGAGAAACATCCTTTCTGATCAATATAACCTGCTTAGGAGTAAACAAGTCACTATGTGGTGAAGTCATTACTATTTAAGGGACAAATTTATGTTTCATGGCAAGCCTCTCCATTCACATGAATTCTTAATTGTTTAGCATAATATAGTTGTTGTATGGCTTGCGTTGAAATGTCGCAATATGCATTGCTCTAATGTCTGCTTACATTCCCATACATTAATAAGAAATTGTAAAAAAATCATCACATTACAATTTCAAACGAAAAATAAATCAAGGATATCAAAAATAAAAGCAAAACAGAATCACTTGATTACCCAAATCAAAAACCAGCTTTAGAAGACAAATTAAATTTCACTCATTTAGAGTGTAAAAAAGGAAATCATTATTTATAAGGAGTTTAGAGAAGGTTTGTGTAATTTGAAATGAAAGCTGAAAACTCACTACATTCAAACAAATAATAGACTTGACTCTTTTTTCTAAACATGATTTCCAACTCAAGCAGACAAATGAACCGTAAGATTAAGCAGCTGAATTTACAAAGTTTCTAGGAACATGGAATTTTTAATGTATTAAGAGGCAGTAGCTTTCTTGTCATATCACTGCAATTCCAACTTGCAAAAAAAAATGAATTGAACAGATAACCGATTGAAGAAGTTACAACATAAACTTTTAGACTTCCTTCAAATATAGGTAATATTCATGCACATGGCAAAGGCAATGAATGGAACATTGAATAGTAGTATAATTCAACAAAGCAATTGAAACCTTAAAATAAATAATGGGGCATAGTATCAAATAATAGTTATTATTGAATAGTTTTGATGAAGCCTAGGAAATTGAAATGACTGAGGAATACTTGGTCGGAAGTATCATTAGTACATTGCACTTTATTTCCCTGCATTTCAACTTTTTTAGTTTTTTGGTTTGAAGGAAAAAAAATTCAAATTAAAATTTTGAAGCATTTGAAATATCCCCAACCCCTTCTTTGTTCCCCTCATTTGGAAATCCCGCACTAAATCATCCATCTCAACCTCGCCTGAGCCCACCCTTGTCCCAGTTGCCCATTGCCTAGCTGATCAGCACCTCGAGTTTATAGATAAGAGATGCAAGAAGAGAGAAAAAAGTAATTTGCATTGTATCTTAACTAATACAAATGGTATTTAAATGCAATTGATTTACATCTAACCAAAGTAGTCCAAGTTTTCAAAAATACATGCATTCTAATTATTTAGTATTTCTAAAATATATGCATTTTGCAAACATCCAAATAAGCAACTCCTAAATGAATGTAGAAGGTTTATGCAGGAGTAATACAAGCACAATTTATCAAATACGAATTTGATAAAAAGACCACCAAAATTCTGCAAACATGACAAATATTAGTATTTTAACCATG
>NW_018220038.1:26807-28719 GCF_001263595.1 Phalaenopsis equestris
ACTCTATCATATGATCAATAGAAACTACACTCGAAATCACTCTAATATAATCATTTCTCAATTAAGTCATCCTAATTTTGTATGACATCATATTCCCGTTTCATTCAAACTCAATAGGCAATCGGTAACTTCATTATTCTCCAACAATAAGATGCATATAACACAATTAATAAAATCATAACTCACAAAATTAAGATTACCTTTTACTCTCCATGATATTATCTCCTGCTTTATTGTACTCGATAGGCACTTCTCAATTTTAACTATCAACCCTACCTCTAGGAACTTATATTCTCATATATAACATGATTCTTCTATATATTAGAGCCATCACACCATCACCATCATCATTATTAGCCTTCTCTAAACTACTTCATATTAACTTTATGAATCTTTATTCTCCATTCATTCAATGCAATGTTGAATGAAGTGTTAGATCTCTACAATTTCTATCCATGCCATCTTTAATATACTCCTTTCAATTCCTAATACATTAATATTAATTTTATTTAATATTTTTACTGATGCCTTCTCTACCATTTATTGTAGACGTCTAAACCACACAAGTCTACTTTTCATTATCATCAATAGAAGTTATTCGTTCATCCCTCAAATATTATCATTTCTCGGGTTATTTTCAAATCTATCACATCTAGCGATCACTTGATCTTAAAATAATATGAACTTTTAATTCTCAATTTTAAACCTACTAAATTGCATATCATTGACCAAATCTTTGCTCAAGTAGTTTTATGCCCAACTCTTCTGAATATTCCCTCTAACGTTCCAACCTTCCAATTAATTCAATAGAAAAAATACCTGTTAAGACAATAATATTGATTGCTAACATCATACACTAAGGTACCTCATTTTGAATATCTTTTGTAAGCATTTATATAACTAATATAAAAAAATGAAAATTTAATGTTGATCCTTAATATAATCCTAATAGATTGCAAGTTTTTAATCACTCCACAAATACTTTTAAAACTAGTCAGTGGCCTGTCATAAATATCTTTAGTAATCTTATCATAGTTTTCTTTCATTTGTCTTCTCAAAGATAACAAACACTACATGAAAATAGTTTCTTGTAGTTTTTTTTCATTAATTTACTTGACATAAATTCACCCTTATAATGGATCATCTTGGCATAAAACTAAATTAATTCTTTCAGGACAATTAAACTTCTTTAAGCCTATGTTTCATTGCCCTCTTTTATAACCTCATTCTATAACTCCTAAAAGTTGATTCCCATACTATTGCTGAATTCTAAAACATCTACATTATCCTCAAATACTAGCACGAAAATGTTTTTCAATCATTTAAATTCCTTCAATCTTTATGGCTTCATCCAGTTTGACTTGTCTCCTGCTTATTTTATGACTCGAAATTGTGATTCCCATGTTCTGACAACATTTCAAAATGTCTACATTATCCGCCAATAATAGTGCCAAAATGATTTCCAATCATTCAGAATCCTTGCAACCGTTATGGCTTCAACTAGTTTCCCTTATTTCTTAATTTTCTGAAAAATTTTTAGTACATAAGAAATATGGTTTAGATATTCCACATTTTGCACACGGATCTTATATATCATCTTATGAGCATGTGGAATTATAGAGCATCCCATATTTCTACATGATAGTTTAAAGAAAAATTAATGTAACATAAGAAAGGTACAATATCAATACAGCTATATCAACAAAGCTAAGCATTCCATTCAAGAAAATGTTAATGAAATTACTCCGATTATAAGCCTAATTCATGCCAAGGAAGAAAAAATTTAGATACAGTTGAAATTTAAGAAATACATACCGGGTCACTCATGAATAATATGTTCATCACTATCAATTATTATCCAAGATTAAATAATTCTTACATGCATAAGAACTATCTATTTTCCACACAAAAA
>NW_018220039.1:0-2105 GCF_001263595.1 Phalaenopsis equestris
CCACACCAAAAATAGTGCCGACATATATATATATTGATTACATGGATTATGTTTCAAAATGGATTGAAGCTATCAATTTTCCTCGATTTGATGTTAGGATTGTTTCAAAATTTTTAATTAAAAATAATTTTACGAGGTATGGAATGCCTGCAGTAATCATTACAGATGGAGGACCTCATTTTAGAAGTGCAACAATTGCAAGATTGGTAGAAAAATATAATATAATACATAAAATTGCAACTACTTATCATCCCCAGACTAGTGGTTTAAAACAGGTATCTAATCGTGAAATTAAGAGAATTTTGGAAAAAGCGTAAATCCTAATTGAATGGTTTGGTCTCCTAGATTAGATATGACATTATGAGCATACAGGACAGCTTATAAGACATCTATAAGTATGTGCCCTTATAGATTAATTTTTGGGGAGACTTGTCCCTTGCCAATAGAGTTGGAGCATAAATCTTATTGGACTATAAAAGAATTTAATTTCAATTTGAAAGAAGTTGGTGAGAAAAGATTTTTGCAATTGAATGAGCTTCAAGAAATTAGAAATGAATCTTACAATAATGCCAGGATTTATAAGAAAAGAATGAAAGAATAGCATGATTGGAAGAAAATTAAAAAGGAGTTTGAACCTGGATAGGAAGTTTTTTTATACAATACAATATTGAAATTATTTTCTCAAAAATAGAAGTCTAGGTGAAAAGGGTCATTCAGTGTTATGAAAGTCTATCCCTATGTAGTTATTAATATTGAAGATCCTAAGACTGGATGGATGTTTAAAGTAAATTAGCTTAGATTTAAACCATATTTTGATGGTCAAAGAGCAGTTTTGTAGAGATTGTAATGTTGCGTCAATCATAATAAAGACTGGGAATGTCGGACTGATGACATTAAATCAAGCACTTTGTGGGAGACAACCCATACTTACGTTGTTTATTTTTCTTTTATGTTTTTGTTTGGAATATTTTACATATATTTATATTTATGTTTTCTAGATTTCATGTATTTGAGAAAATATTTAAAAACATATTTATTTACCTAATTTAATAGAATAACTTCGAATTTTTTTATCGAAGTCGAAAAGGCAAATTTTTGGAACTGCCGTAATATGCACCACATTCCAGAGAGCTCGCGCATGTGCACTAGAATCGGTGCATGATGAACCGCAATAATGAAAATGACTTAAAACATTTCAGAAGGAAGTTTTTGGTAGTTTTTTGCGGGTTTTTCTCCTTGTAACTCCTAAAAACTGATTCCAAAGTCCATTTTAGGGGGGAAATGAGGTAAGAGTCAATAGATTTCAATTTCAATGGCGTCCCACTCTAAAAATTTCTCTATATTTGGAATTTTCAACCAAAAAAAGTCTGTCAGTTTTGATGCACAGAAGTTGCATGATCGTGTTCTAGTGAAGAAGAAGCTAATGGGGTTTGTGAATGAAGGATTCAATACATCGAATACATGAGTGGTGTTGGCATCAATTTTTGATGTCACGAGTGTAGGGTGTCCACCTGCATGACTCAGGATAGTTTACGGTCTATCTGTGATGTCCGATAGTTCAGAAACCAGCCCGAGACCTTTTTGACGTGTGTTGAGGGGCACATAGTCAGTGTCATTTTGCTAGGCTATGGCTCTCTCTTAGGTGAAGGCCCGTTGACATTTAGCACGTCAAACGAGTCTAATCGGGGCAAAAATATTATGTGGCGCGTCGCGCGCGATTTTGACTCAAATTGACCCGATCGTCGATAAAGTTGTCTAGACGACCCAGATGATGAAATGGACCCCGCCACTATGTCTGAAATGTCGAGTTCACTTACAGGGGATGTCCACTTCGCTACGGCTTTACGGGCGGGGTGAAAACGCGGTAAAAAATGTGCAAATTATCGTTTTGGGCACAATAGTCAAAAAAGTTATCCAAATGACCCCTAACGACAAAATGAATTGCGCCAACGCGTCCGGAAAGTCGACTTTAGCCAGGAAAGACATCTGCTTCGCCGCGATGACGTGTATGGGTGAATAATACGCGAATGATAACTATAATAATATAATAATGTATTATAATATAATATAATATGTTATTTATATTATCATATATATATATATAT
>NW_018220039.1:2765-5174 GCF_001263595.1 Phalaenopsis equestris
GACGTCTTATATTTTGCAAGAAAAGCCTCCTCCCGGGGTTCATCGGTGTCGAGCGTCGCTAAGGTGTACATTTTGTTTGCATTTTTCTATGCTCAAATTATTTGTTTGAGTAATTTGCATACCTCTTGCCCTCACAATTTCCCATCTTTTTGCTGTTCGGTGCACGTTTTACAAGGCACATTAAAGCATGGATAGGATACCGGCGAGCTCGAAGTAAGCAAAGAAACGCGTCTGCAACCGTCATGGTGGTGAGACTTTCTACCTCTTAGCCAGCTTTAAAAATAGTGGAGTCTAGGCGTGTGGGTTCGATCGCCCATACAGGATGCGTGCGCCGGCGTGGGTCAGCGCAACGACGTGCCTGCGTGATGGATGGTTGGATTTCCTAGAGCCATACTTTAGTTAAGGACTTCCTGTGCGTGCCCAAATACCCCCTGTAGAGTCGAGTGTCTCCCCTCTTGTTGTGAGCCTTAGCACAAGTCCCGATGGGTCGGAGTCCCTCACTCCCCTTGCTTTGGATTCCTCAGCTTTACTTGGAGAACATAGGAGGTCGGACTTGGCAAAGCGAGATAAGCTTTGTAGCTTGTTTGATTTGCAAAGTCTAGAGGAGTTCACGAAATGGGAAAAGCTTTGTAGCTAGACCATTTCGCGACGCCGTGAGTTCCCCCCCCCCCTCGGAGATCCGGGGAGAAATTCCTCACATTTCCTCACCAAAGCAAGAGACGGCGGTGCCGCACAACCAAGGGTCTAAACCTTAGGTCTCCCAGGTGAGGTCGTTAGCACAAGCTTGGTTTTCTACCTGCATGTTGGTTTATTGCATACTGCATTTTTGTTGGGTGCATGTTGCATTTCACTTCAGTCCCACAGGCCACTCCGGGCCAACGAGCATCTTACTTAACTCCGACTGGCCACCCCGGGCCAGCGAACATCTTACTTAACTCCGACCGGTAGCCCCGGCCCAGCGAGCATTTCACTTAGCTCCAACCGGCCGCCCCGGCCCGGTGAGCCCCCCACTAGCATCTCACTTTGCTCCGACCAGCAGCCCCAGTCCGGCGAGCATTTCACTTCGCTCCGATAGGCCGCTCCGGCTCGGTGAGGGGATCACTTTGGTTCGACCGACCCCCTTTGGTTCGACCGACCACCACGGCCCGGCCGACCGATCACATGCATTTTTTGTCTGCTTTGCATTATATCAAATGCTTGCCTTCTTGCATGTCACACCATATGTGTTTTAGCTTGCATGATCATTATCATTTTCTTGTGTTCCACTTATTTGGGCCGCTGCCTCTACGATATGCCCACCTTTCGGTTCACTACCGCCTTCTTTCTTTGAGCCGCTGCCTCCACGGCACACGCATCTTCTGGTCACTGCCACGGCACGCCCATCCCTTTTGGTCACTATCGCTATGGTATACCTTTCTTCGGGCCACTGCCTCAACATCACGCCCATCCCTTTTGGTCACTGTCGCTACGGTAAACCTTTCTTCGGGCCACTGCCTCCACGGCACGCCCATCCCTTTTGTTCATTGTCACTACGGTACACCTCTTCAGGATACTGCCTCCACGGCACGCATATCCCTTTTGGTCACTGCCTCCACGACACACCTTCGGGCCACTGCCTCCACGGCATGCCCATCCCTTTCGTCACTGTTGCTACGGCACACCCATTTGTTAGGGCCGCTGCCTCCACGACATGCCCACCTTTTTTTTTGAGTCACTGCCTCATGGTACACTCATCACTTCTGTCACATGACTGATTGCATTTGCATTTGCATGTTTGCATGGATAGCGAGGCAGACTCGTTAGGAGAGTGACCCTGTGTTAGTCGTAATGCCTTAACGAGCATTGTTTGCTGGGTTTATCCCGGTGAGAAATGCAAGTTAAGTCATCGGGATTGACACGAGTATGATTGTGCTAAAGATCTAATAGATCTAACTCGTGTCACAACACTTCGTGACACCTTTTAGATCCTTCGGATCTTTAGGATGGGGCCGTATGACGACCCTGTCAAAGTCATACTATACTCAGACCTACCCCGCACTTAGATACTAGGTTGACGTACTTTTCGTTAGATGGTGTGCTAGGCTAGGGTTTAGGGTGCTAGGTAGTCTATTTGATGCCAGACTATTGTTCTCTGCTGGATTGGTTGCCCTAGTCAGGCATCTTTCTTCTGCATTGTGCTTGTGATCTGACTGCATGCTGCATATGTGTGGAAGTATGTTAGGGCATTTTTCTACAGGGAGCCATGCTTATTTATGTACACACACATGTACCGCTATGGGAGAGAATGTGTGGGGAGCATGTGATGATTTTTGACCCTTTTGCTTGCAGGAGCTATTTAGCTCCCCCACTTATAAGACATGACTCATGATACATTATTTTCATGTGAGATTTCCTGCTGACACTTGTTTT
>NW_018220039.1:5326-8037 GCF_001263595.1 Phalaenopsis equestris
AATGAGACTCACTCTCTGCCCGACGGTTTAGCTCGAGCTTTGAAGCATCGGGACCGTTCCCACACGAAATAACCTTCCTTTGAGTTCCTATTGCCCCAGATTCACGATAATCCAAGATAAACTTCTTTTATCGAGAGTATTCTTAGGTACCCCCCAAGATGTAATTAACCAAGTGGGATGCGCCCCCTTGAGAGTGCTCTTGACCCCAGAACAGACACCTACACTTTATGCTACGTAGGTATTCTTTCGTGAATATCGGTTTAAGGTGCTTTGGCCTGATCTTATTTGGGCGTACACTCTTAACCTATCCTTGTGAGGTTTACCACACGTAAGCTCTCCACATTTTGTGTTTTCTCTTGTTTGTCGTTTTGTCGTATGTCACTTCTTATTTGTTTCCTCTCCTCTTCAAATCATTGATCTGGTTTGAAAGTGAGATTTATTCGAATGGGGGAAGTATACAACAATCGACAAGCTGGCGACTTCTTCTAAAATAAAAGAGAGAAAAACAAACAAAAATAAATTGGTGACTCTGCCGGGGAGGTTACTCTCTCTTCATACTTGGAGTTTTGCTTGGGTGACTTGCGGATCCCAGAATATTCACAAGAATGACAACTCCTCTGGGGAGGTTACTCTCTCTCCATACTTGGAGTTTCGCTTAGGTGACTTGCGGATCCCAACGTATTTGAAAGAATGGCGACTCCGCTGAGAAGGTTACTCTCTCTCCATACTTGGAGTTTCGCTTCTAGGGTTATAGCCTCTTTCCGACTTACCTCTTTCCGTTTTAGGAGTTTCGCTCATATTATCATGACCTGGTACTCTTCTTTCGAGTCACAGCTGAGCATTTTTGTGAGACCTTGATTTTCAGTCCACGTGTCAGTTGCTAGGGGTAGCAACTCGATGCATTCTGTCCCTTCTCTCACCTTTGACAGTTCGGTTGTTGCATTATCGCAAGCATCGATGTCGTTGTACCTTATGATTGGTTTCATGACCTCTCCTTGTTTCTAATTATTTTCCCTTTTTGCCCCTCAACACGGAAGAGCAATAAGATGGATACAATCGCTATTGCCGGGGGAACCCTTTTCCTTCTCCCCGAGCATTTTCTGTGCTTCTAAAGGCGTCACACCTTTCAGTTCCTTTGAGTACTTCTGTGGGATTACCTTACGTGATCCTACGCCCTCTGATGCCTTTTTCTCTATGTGTTCCTCCTTAAATGGGGAGATGCGCATATTGAGTTGTTCCTACGCCTTTTTAGGCATTTGTTATGTGCCCTCCCCCTTTAAAGGGGAGATGTGCATGTTGAGTTGTTCCTACGTTCTCTGTGGTGTTTTGCTCTATGCCCCGCCCTCAAAAGGGGAGTCGCGTATATTGAGCTATTTTTGCTGTAGTGGCTCGCATCGCGCCCGCTTCTTTTACAAAAAGGAGGTCGATGCTCGATAGCGACATGTCGTAGCACCGTGTTGTATGACCTGACGGTCTTCTTCAGACCCGTTCCTCTATTTTCTCACGGATCTCCCTTCCATAGGAAGATGAGTCTTCTGTCAGCAGTAGGTCTACCACTACTGTCACCGATGTGACTTTTTTCCCGGCTCTCTTTCTGTTTCGTTTCCTCTGAGGATCCACCTATCCCCCAATTAGGCAGGAAGGCAGAAAGACCAGGAATAGATTGTTGTGAATTCAGCGGCTTGTCCTGCATCAGGTCTATTTACATGTTCTTATTCCAGTTCAGGGGGCATCTTTGGCCTCTGAATTGAGTTGTTGTGCTACTTTTCTGGTTGTGCGGACCATGTCCCCGTCAGATGCTTACTAAGTGTCCTCCTTTGAAAAGGAGGAGTTGTGCATGTGACACTTCTTTCGTTGTAGTAGCTCATATCGGTGCTACTTTTCCTTCAAGGAAGAGAATAGTACCAGATGGCGATGCGCTACAATGTTATCTCTTATTTTCTGTCATCCTTCCGTTTTTTGGGGATTTTCATCCTGCAGATGTTGCATTATTTAAGAGTGCTATAGTTACCTTTTATGGTATTGCCCTTTAGTGATGTGGACCGGGTCCCCGCTACCACTTATTTTGGTTCCGGCTCAGGATTGATGCTTAAATTCTGTCGGCTGAGAATCAACCTTTTATCAGTTGGTGGTGTGGATAGGGTCCTTGCCATGACACGTTTCAGTTCCGGCCCGGGATGAAGTTGAGGTCTCGTCAACTGAGAATTGTTTCTCTTCTCTATTTAGTTGTGTGGGCTATACTCCAGCTAGGATTGCTAGGAGGTTCTTTACTCCTCAGAATGCAGGCTAGTCTCACCCTGTAGTCCGTGTTGTTGTTTCTACCACAAGTTTCCTGACCAAGAATATCATAGGAGCACCTTCCTCTTTAAGAGGAAATTTTTTCGCTGGTTTGATGACCGTCCCATCCTCCGTTGTTTCGGGTTTCTCTGAGGTCTTGCCTGTCCCTACATCGGGCAAGGGCATCCAGCGGAATAGGAAGAGATCGCTGCAACTATGGCAATTGACGTAGTCACAGGTCTCTATACTTGTTGGGATTTCAATTTTCCTTTTACAAGGATTGGGTCCTCTTCCTTGGAAGAAGTTCTTTATTCAGATCCTTCAGATATTCGAATAAACTTCTTTATTCTTCTTATCCTATAGGCCCTCGTAGTAGGAGACCAGGGTCCACCTGTCGGTCCATTACGAGGCCGCAAAATTTGCTTTCTGTTGTT
>NW_018220039.1:8175-10739 GCF_001263595.1 Phalaenopsis equestris
TCTTTCCGTGAACTAAGGAAAGTTTTGTGACTCATTTTTCATTGACAAAGATGAATTTGTCTTACATTTATAAAGGGAGATCTGAGGCACACCCCCATTGATTCTCACCTTAGTTGAGGACAGAAGTTGATCGCCCTACTTTGGCAAATCCCTGGTGGGTTAGGCAAATTCTTTCCACCAGGTCTCTTGATATCCCGACGCTGCATGTAGAACGACTTTCTACATTTGACGACGAGGGGTTTACTTGCCTTTTCTTTGAAGAGTGCTTTATCTTACCACTTTTTGCATATTAAGTGAGGCTATTGTGGATGTTTTATACTCCAATTTGGGTAACACCCCAAAACCTCTTTGTTGATGACATGTTGTATCGATTAGACCACCTTACTAGTCTTGATCAATCCATGTTAAGCTTGGATACACATCTCCCAGGCTATTTGAGAGTGCCTCACTCTATTTGAGCTATGTTTGCCTCTTGGCTATGCTCTTTATGAGTGCATTTTGTTGCTTAGACCATTCTACATGTCTAAGCATTTGATTTAGTCAGTTACTCTGAACATGACTAAGATTTGGTGTCTCACTTATCCAAAACCTTATTGACTTTTTAGTCTAGTTTTGGTGAAAGAGCATATTTTCGAGGCTGATCCACCTCTCCCATATCCAACTCCTTGGATATGTTTTGTTTGACTTGGTTGATTCTTATCACCTTGTCAATAGTCATGTTGAACTGATTAGACACTTTGTCTCTATAAATCAATCCATGACTTGTTATGATACTTTGGTATCCAACATTGCCGGTTAGTCCTCTCTACTTATCTAAATGAGATACCTCTGTATTTTTGTATGCTTTGACTCCAACTTTTGGAGGTCATTGAGATGGTTCCAAAAGGAATCTCACCCCTTAGTTGATCTTGTCTTGGGTTTGCCTTTGATGATTCTTGAGGTTGAATCTAGGATAGATCCTAAGGCTAAGCATGAACCAGACCATGTATGCACCTTCTTAGGATTTGAAAATACTCATGGTTTGGGGGGATTTGAACTAAGTCATGATGACCGAATCCCTTCATTTAATGAACTCTCATCCAAGTCCTGAGAACAACTTAGAATGACTTGATGGGTGTCATTGAGATGTGAGTAGTTTTAGAGACTATTTAGTTCTCTTACTTTTCCATTCAGCTAGACCGATGGAAACTTGACAAGTAATGAGTCATAAAATCCTAAGAATCTTTATTCGGGAGATTTTTGAGTCAGAAGAAAATGCTTTATAACAAAAAGAAGCTCACCAAAAATAGTCATTCTCAGGAGAACAAAAAAAATGTGAAAGGTTTAAAAAAAATGATAAAAAAAATTGCTCAACACTCCTGAGAAGAAGCTTCGAGATTTTTCAAAAATACAAAACTTAATTTTCACCACTTAAAATATTTTATTTTTATTAAATAACCCAGAACCTAAAATAATTCTAATAAATCACACAGAATTAAAAAAATTATGAAATTTGGTCCAAAGGCTTCTCTGGTCTATGTCTACCTCCAGTAAAAATTTCAAAGGATTATAATTTACCTTGGTCAAGTTAGGAAAGCTAAGGGTGAAAAGAATTAAGGACAGGGGCTAGGGAAAAGTACTTAAGAAAAATCCCACCTGGACCTGAATTTTGCAAAATCTCATATTTTGCACGGTATCTCTGGTCATTCTAAGATGCCTATATGAGAGCTCTTTGTACCAAATTAATTTGGCATGTCATGCCAAATCATTCCTGGTAGCGGCTTAGCCCGAGATAAAAAAAAAAAGAGATTCTAATAAGCTATATTAAAAAAAAATTTTGAATGCCAATAAAAAAATCTATGAATGGCACGAAAGACTCTTAGAAGCTTTGTGGGCTCTTCACCCACTACCTTTTCACGTTTTATGCGTTGACCCTCTGGGTCTGGCAGTCCTTCCTCAGAAGTTGATTTGCCTCTTTGTATGTAGACTCTTCACCCACTACCTTTTCACGCTTTCTGCATCGACCCTCTGGGTCTGGCGGCCCTTCCTTTAGAAGAAAGGCTTGTCGCCTTGTGGACTTTTCACCCACTACCTTTACGCTTTATGCGTTGACCCCTAGGGTCCAGTAGCCCTTCCTTTGAAAATTGAGCTACCCTTCTTGTTGATTGTTGCAAATGGATTTCATCCAACGCCCCTATCAATGGGCGATACTTGAAGAGATATTTGGCTTATCCTCTTTTTCATGTACTCATTGTAATTTATGAGGAAATTTGCTTTTCAAAGCAAATTCACTTTGTAATCCAGTTCTCGGATTAAAAAAAAAGAAAAATGTGCATTTTCACAATCTCTTCATTATGTGAACTAATTATGATGATGTTGACATCACTTTTGGTTGAGGTCTAGAAACTTCTTTAGTAGCCTAGGTCTAGCCATAGGACTTTCCTATTGACTAGTCTTAGAAAACTAGAAAAGGTACCCTCACCATTAGAAACTAAAAAAACTCTTTGCTTTACTCGACTTGAAGTTCCACATACTGGTCCTAACCTCTAATATTTAGAAGGTAAGATCATTTTGGGGGAGCTAAA
>NW_018220039.1:10837-12091 GCF_001263595.1 Phalaenopsis equestris
TAAGATCAATACATGAGAGCCCAAAATGGGGATTTCATTGATCCATGGTTCATTTAGAATGAATATTTATCCAATTCTACTTGAAATGCCCAACTTAGCCTTTTGCCCCTTGACACCTCCAAATTACCTAACTGCCCTTGGGACCAAAATTTGGCCAAAATTCCCAAATTTGGCCAAAACTCCCAAAATTGGCCAAAATACCCAAAAATGATCAAAACTCATTCCAAACACTTTGAATATATCCAAATTTGCAAAAACTGACAAAAATGGCCAAATTACCAAAATGCCCCTCCATGGCCCAAAAATCTAAAAATTCCAAAAAATTGAATAAATCCAAAATATTCCTAATTTCATTTTGTATAACTACACTATGGTCCAATTTGGTCAATTTGACCATCTTTGACCAAAACCCCCAATTTGCCCCAATGTTGGCTAACACTCCAAATCTCAACAATTGAATGCCTTAAACCTCAATTTGGCATCCAATTTTTGTTGAAAATCCTTTATAATGTCATTTGTGACCAAACAAAATAATCAATTTGAGCTTAGCCCAAAGCTAGCTTAAGTTTGACCCAAATTTAACCCTTAAGGGTTACATGCCTAATTTGGGTCCAAAACCAAAACCCATCAAAACCCATTCAAATTGACCATCAAGTCAACTTCAAAACAATTTTCATCCTTAATTAAAGTTGTTCATTATGATGTATTACACCAACCACAACAATTAATTTTGACTTAGCCCAATGCCTTGGCTAAGACAAATATATGAGGAGCCAAAATGGGATTTCATTGGTCTATGACTCATTTAAAATGGTTCTCTATCCAATTCTACTTGAAATGCCCAACTTGGTCTTTTGCCCCTAGGCACCTCTAAATTACATAACTGCCCTTGAGACCCAAATTTTGCCAAAATTCTCAAATTTTTGCCAAAATACCCAAAATTGCTAAAAAATTATTCCAAACACTTTGAATATATCCACATTTGCCAAAATTGACAAAATTTTCCAAAAAATGGCCAAATTACCAAAATGCCCCTCCATGGCCCAAAAATCCAAAAATCAAAAAATCCAAAAATTCAAAAAATTCCCAAAAAAATCCCCAATAAATCCAAAATAATTTCAATTTCATTTTGTCCCACTACACCTTGGTCCAATTTGGTCAATTTGACCATCTTTGACCAAAACCCCCAAATTAGCCCCAATATTGGCTAACACCCCAAATCTCAACAATTGAATGCCTTAAACCTCAAATTGG
>NW_018220039.1:27190-27873 GCF_001263595.1 Phalaenopsis equestris
CTTACCCTCAATTCTTGTGTTCATCCTTCGAGATAGATACAGGATTTGAGATAAAGTGCTCTTTCATCTAAACTATGAAAATTATGGGGTCAGTTTGACTTCATCTTTTTCAAAATTAAAATTTTTAAAACGTCCTTCCGAAGCGGGCAACGGGATTTCAATTCCGATGACCGACAGCTTCTTACGGACAAACCCCACACCAAAAATAGTGCCGACAGATGATTACCTTGCATCTGTCAAAGATCACTGAAAGTTCACAACAATTTTAGATAAAAGAAACCTAGTATTTCTCTTACTTTGATTGTCGGCTTGCATTTCGGGCAAAGTGGAATACCTACGGGCGTCTTATACCTGGTGCAGCCATCAATCTCTATAAGATAAGCTTTGCTTTTCTCTTACTTTGTCTTTCGTCGGTCCGCTCTACGCAGGGTTCGAAGACTATCACTCCCGCTCGTCGTGAGTATGGTTGATATACACGTTCTGTTCATTCTTATGAATGTAAAGACGTGTTTATCCCACTTGCTTTGAATGAATGCGGTTGAGATTCTTCTATGGAAGTGGTTTAGCTTATAAGCTAGACATTTTTGTGGGTAGACCATCGTCGTAGTCTAACCCCCTCTCTACATCCCCACAATGTGAGCAATTCATATAGCATTGTCGGGAAGAGGCATGGGGGATTGGCG
>NW_018220039.1:27894-29173 GCF_001263595.1 Phalaenopsis equestris
CCCCCAGCTTACTTAGCCGATCTGTGCCTATGCGGAGTACATTCAAACCCGAATGAAAAACCCCTAGTTGGGTCACACCTTCAGGTGTGTTAACAAAGCCACTTCTATAGGTGCGGCTGCTTTTGTTTCCCTCATATAAGAGCTACTCCGCTAGACTTTGAGCAATCCCCATTGGGGGGACGCTATTTTGAAATGAGCTATTGTATTCATCCAATTACTGGGTCTAGTTACTTCGTGCTACCATTCTGACAGGAATTACCCTGTCAATTTTGAGGAGTCCCCAGTGAGAGTCCCGCTAAATAGACTCCTGACCAGGATATCCCATGTGGGTTGGACCACTCAGTCCACCTAATTTGAGTAATTTGCTGCTTTGCCAGCAAGCATGTTGTATCAGTCAGAGCACTCTCTCTTAGCTGATCCATGCCTAATCGAGATCCTCAATGTCCGATCGGATTGTCATGTTTTCCTTTACAAAGACTACTTTTGCTTGTTTTGGAGGAAATTACCAGCGGGGACTACGCTTATCAGAGGCTTACTAAAAAGTGGCTTATTAAAAACCCCTCGAGGGTGGACACGTATGCATCCAACCCTCCTTGATACCTCTATGGTATTTTGATTGATTTGGCCGACTTTACTCACCATCTCAAAGTGTGTGTCGCACTAATTTGAGCACTACGTATCATCTATTAGTCCATGCTTAAGACGAGTATTCTCACACCCGCAAAACTCTCTAGCAAGAGTTACTTTGCTCAGGTCCGTAAGGTACTATGAGGTTGGATCGCTTTGTTCGTTCGACCCCCTTCGACACCGATTTTGACTAGGTTGATTTTCATGACCTCATTAAGAGACATGTCACATCGGTTTAAACTATTTCAGCTGGTCAATTGATCCATGCCCGATCATGATATTTTGATATCCGACGATACCAGGACGTTGTGTACGATGAGGACCGCTTTGTTCAACCTTACCAACCCATCTCAGATTGCTAGACTGCTTTTCTCAGCTAGCATTCGACACCTCCCAAACTTTATGATGTTCTAGTCGGTTCTTTTATGAGGGTGTTTCATCCCATGACTACTCTATTGGCTCCATAGCCTTATACTTTGATGTGCCTCGGGCCCTACGACCTTAAGAGTCTGCTCTATTATGAGGACATCCTGTCTTTTGACATTTTCGGCTTTATAGCCACCTGCTTCGATGTTTCTCGGACCGCACGATGCTCTAGTGTGTCCTTTTATGAGAACATTGTCGGAACTATTTTTGGTGTGGGGTTTGCCCG
>NW_018220040.1:0-257 GCF_001263595.1 Phalaenopsis equestris
CCCTTACTCTCCCGAGGCTTCGCGAGCTCTATGTTAACAATGGAATAATTTCATAGCATCTTAATCGTATGGATGTGTTCGTCTCTTTAATACGAGCAATTTAAAAAAATAATCACTAAAATCCATTAAGAAATGAGGGAGATATTAAGGTTTTAGTGTGGACGGTCACGGGATCATTCCTTTGGGGACGATGAACGGATGCCGTCCATCTTTGCGTGTATTGGATGAACGGCGGAGATCAAGCCGGACAATGCTTC
>NW_018220040.1:845-4156 GCF_001263595.1 Phalaenopsis equestris
AAAAATAAAAATATATTTAAAATAAAAACTTAATTTTTTAATTATTTTTAATAATTAAAAATAATAAAAAAATCATATTTTTTAGGAGAAAACCAACATCATCAGAAGCCTCCGTAAAGTTAGCATAGAATTTCATCACTACAACAATAATCACATCTGCAGTAAAATAACAAAAATTTTCCCACTGCCGAAGATTGATTAATCGCTCGACTTATCCTCTCAGATTTTTAAAACCATGATCTGGAATTACTTTTTTAAGCTCAAGTAGACTATTGAATTGAGCACTAGCCCTAAAGCTAACAAATTTTGTTCATCATAGTATACTTTTCTTTTTCCTTTTTCCTTTGCTCGTTCTTGGTGCCATGGGAAATCTAGAGAAGATGAAATCCAAAGTTTCTTTTCCTTAAAATCACCTCAAATCTAAGTAAATGCAAGCCCTAGGTGCAAAAACCAGAGGTTGAAGGTGACTCAAGGATAAAGATGGTGGTTTCCGGTGAAAATTGCAAATTTTAAAGGGTTAAAGGTTGTTCTCGGGTCGCTGTAAGCCAAAAATTCCATTTTTCAATTTTTTCAATTTTTTTCAATTTTCAATTTCCTTTCAATTTTCTCCAAAGTCTTTTTAGTATTTTTTTTAAACACAATTTTTATATAACAATAATGCACAAACAAACATTTTCATAAAAAATCATTTTCACAAACAACAACAAACTAACTTTTATATATGAAAATACACTCTTACAAACACATTTTTCTAATCACACTTCCACACATATTAAGCAAACTAAATTATAAATCAATGTCAAAATCAAACCACAACACTAAATGCTGACACAGAACTATACACACAATCAAAGTTAAGAATTCTAAAGCAAAGCAAATTAAATCAAATCCACGCAATCACATTACGTGCATAAGTATTTTAAACTACTACAGAGTCCAAATTCTTCAATTATTTTGCCTCATCTTCAGTGCTTTCTCCTCCTCTAATATCTCCCATGGACTGGTAATGAATGTACAGATTGTAAAAGGGTCGGTAAAGGAATTGATCAGTCAAATTTTCTTTGATCCATCTTTTTTCTTTAAACATCCGCACTAATCCTGCTTCAAATGTTCCAGTATGATAAAAATTTTATTTCATCCTCTAATCTAGGTGATCAAAAAGGTACTTAAAGATCTCCTATTGCATTCGTAATACTCTGAAGTTCTCTTTCAATTTTCTTCAGTTTCTTTTCTGCAATAAGTGAACTTCCAACTATTGGTGGCATCAATGGAGTTGAAGCAAGTGATGAATGATTTAAGATATGCTTCATTCTAATTTCTAACATAATTATCATCAATAGGAATCATGGACTCCCAAGGTAATAAAACTTTTTCCCAACTTTCATATGGAAATTGAGATTGACTGCAAAGAAGGAAAATTGTGGAAGGATGCCCAAGTCCATAAATTGGCCAATTCATAATAATACCCATAACAGATTTAAAAATGATAGATCCTACATCAATGGGTTTTTCCTTTAATAGATCCTATATCAATGGATTTTTCCATTTGAATGAAATAATTCAAAATAGCACTTTCTTTGGTGACTCTACTAATCTTCATGGTAGGGAGTAATTTTGCAGAAATGAAGAAATGTCACTGCTTTGATATTGGATTAAGCAATGAAGCAGAGAAACTAACATATCCCTCATCTCGCATTTCAAAAATATCACTTTCATCCGTCAGAAAATTATAGACATCTTGCATTAAATCTCTGGTAGGGATAAAATTTGTATAATGACATATTGGAACACTTTCTATCATAAACAACTCATTGATTTGCACAAGAGTAAATGGTACAGCCTTACCTCATACGAAGACAACTCCTTGGGTAATTCCATGTAAGTTGGCATAGAATTCCTTCACTACTAGTACAACAATTCCAGCAGTAGTGTAGCACAGAACTTCTCATCGTCTTTGTACAATGATTTTATCAATCAGAGAACTTGGATTAATCAATCCGTGATAGACAAAACCTCTCTCCTTGATAAGCCTCTTCTTGTAATACCTTTATTGTATAATATTTGTGCGTCAAAATTGATAAACTTTCTTCTATTAAAACCTCCATACCTGGAAGTATTTCTGGAATTGGAGGCCATGGAATTTAAAAATAGGAAGTTTTCTAGTCATCCAAGGCAGTTTTAAGGACTTTAAAAACACCTCTCGGCGGGGGGTGGCGGTTATTTCGGAGCGAAATCCCGCCAAAGTCCATCAAAATTTGTCCTAAACCGTCCAACTGCTATCGGCGTCGTTGATGCTCCCGATGGCGCTGTCGATGCTATGGTCTGTCAGCGGGCGCCGTCTGCACCCATGTTTGCGCCAGGGCCAAAATTGCATCTTTTCATGTTTTCGTTCTATTCAATTCCAAATTTTCCTCTAATTCTAATATTTGTCTTAATTTATAATATATGAATTTGTGTAGGATTATTATCTATTAATATATAAACACTTATCGAACAAAATAGTAATATAATATAATTGTCTTGCTTACATCAGAAAGCTGATCATATGGAATGACTTTCCAAACATCTTAAAAATTAACCAAAGCAAGGATCAGAATTGCAGAAAAGTAATTAAGATTTATTGGGAGAAACCTCAATACCCTCACGTAAAAGTCAATACTGATGGAAGTTTTTCAGCTCACACAGCACGTATTAGAGGGGTATTCAGAGATCACAAAGGCAGGTGCAAAATGTTCTTCAAATCTCCAATTATTTTTTAAGGTGCTCTGAAAGCTGAGACAGCTGCTCTTTACTGGGCCATAAAAATGGCTGCCATTAACCGTTGGACAACCAAGCTGAGGTTGACTCTTCAATCCTGATTTAGTACATGACAGGTAAAGCTCTCCCCCCATGTCATATCTAATAGTGGATTCTAAAGATAAAACATCTCATTAAGGAGATACAAGTCAACTACTATTTTAACTAAAGAGAGGGCAACAAACTAGCTAATTATTTAGCTATTGAAGGTGTTGAATCCCAAAGAGTAACTGTTGCTACTAACCCCACACAGATTCTGGCTGACCTGATAAAGGGTGATAAATTTCATATACCTTACCTCAGAATTTCTAAGAGCTAAATGTTTTCTATTTTCTAGTTTTAGACATGTCTTGTATTCCTTTAAATTGCATTCCATTTTGATGTTGCTTTTTACTCTCTCCTCTCCTTGCTGTAACTCCTACTCACTTGATGTAATGATGAAATTTAAGTGATCAACATGGAGGGGGACACAAGAGGCTCCTTTTGCTAATATATATATATATATATATATATAT
>NW_018220040.1:4366-7430 GCF_001263595.1 Phalaenopsis equestris
TGAGTGTCTTAGCTCCAGACCAACACCCAAGGTCAACCCTAAGGTCCAGCAATCCTAAGGGTGACTCATCTTGAGTTTCCCCCACAGTGACCCCACCTACTAAGTATTTATAGGTTGAGAGCAACATGTGGAACTTCAAGCTGAGTAGAAAAGAGTTTGGAATTTCTAATGGTGAGGGTTCCATGTCTAGTTTTCTAAGAATAGTCAATAGTAAAATCTTATGGCTAGACCTTAGGCTACTAAAGAGAAAAAACTAAACCTCAACCAAAAAATGAGGTCAACAATGCTTTATGCTCTAATTCTACTGGTAAGTGACATGTTTTTCTAAAAATAAGTTTATAGGAGGACATTCCTATAAGAGTCTTATAAGTAGTTTTGTATGCCCATAATGAAGTATCTAATCTAGCAGACCAATCCAATTTATAAAGATTTACAGCTTTTTTTAAAATTCTTTTTTTTTACGATTTGATATCTCTGCTAGACCGCTAGACTGAAGATGATAAGCAGTAGAGAATCTATGCATAATATCATATTTCTTAATCAATTTTTTGATTCTCTTATTCCTAAAATGAGATCCTCGATCCATAATAATTGCATTCCATATCTTGTAAAAATATTTTTAATTAAAAATCTAAAAACACTTTGAGCATCACATCTAGGTACAACAATAGCTTCAATCCATTTAGACATATAATAAATAGAAAGTAATATATATAAGTTTCCAAATAATGGCATAAATGGTCCCATAAAATCTAATCCCCATACATCAAAAATTTCAACTTCTAATGTGTAATTTAGAGGCATTTCATTTCTTCTAAAAATATTTCCTACATCGATCACATGTTTTCATATATTCATTAACATCTCTAAAAAGAGTAGGCCAATAAAATCTAGCTTGCAAAATCTTATATGCAGTTATATTTGTTCCAAATATTTGTTCATATTTGTTCCAAAATGTCCTCCAAATTCAGAATCATGATATCTTTCAATTATCTGTTGAGTTTCCATATAAGGCACACACCTAATAATTAGATCTTTATATTGTTTATATAAATATGAGTCATCACAGAAATAAGATTTTGAATCATATATAAATTTCTTTAATTGTTGATACTTAATATCTGGTGGTAGAATATCACTTACAATGTAATTTACTATATCGACATACCACAGTACATTCATTTTATTAATATTATATAATTGTTCATCAAGGAAACTTTCTGAAATTTCATTTGCAAAATTAGTTTTCTTTCTAGCCTAGACAAATTATCAGCTATTTGATTATCATTTTCATTCATATCAATTACGGTAAAATCAAACTTTTGCAATAGAAGTATTCATTTGTTGACCTCACTTTTGGTTGAGGTTTAGATTTTCTTCTTTAGTAGTCTAAGGTCTAGCCATAGGAATTTCCTATTGACTATTCTTAGAAAATTAGACAAGGAACCCTCACCATTAGAAATTTCAAACTCTTCTCAACTCAACTTGAAGTTCCACATATTGGTCCTAACCTCTAGCACTTAGTAGGTGAGGTCATTATGAACTCAAGATGAGTCACCTTTAGGATTGCTTGACCTTAGGGTTGACCTTGGGTGTTGGTCTAGGGCTAAGGAACTCACTTGCAATCACTTGCACTCACAATCACTCACTATCCTAAACTTAAACTTCTAGGCTTTGATCCCTTGATACTTTTGAGAGACTCATGTAGAAGGTCTCCTAAACCCATTAGCCCTGGGCTAGGGTTGGCTAAGATCACTACATGGAGGAACCAAAATGGCGTTTCCATTGGTCCATGGCTTATTGATGGTGGTTGGTACCTCAACTCTACCAAGACACCCAACATAGCTTTTTGCCCCAAAATTCCCCCAAATTACCTAGATACCTTTGGGACCCCAAATTTGACCAAAATTTCAAAATCTAGCCAAAATACCCAAATTGACTTAAAAAACATTTTAAACACCTTGAAAATGCCCAAACTACCCAAAATCACAAAAATTGGCCAAATTACGAAAATATCCCTCCTTACCCCAAAATTCCAAAAATTCCAAAAAATCTCAAAAATTTCCAAAACCTACTAAATATTCCCAATTTCATTTTTTTTAACTATCACATGTCCCAATTTGGCCAATTTAACCATCTTTGATCAAAACCCCCAAATTGCCCTTTAGAGGCCCATATTTTCCCCAAATCACTCCAAATGTTCATCAATTTGATCCCAATCTCCCAAAATTTCAATCCCAAACTCAAATTAACCTTCAATATGACCAAAAAAAACCAAATCCAAGGTCAATTGACCCATTCTTTGAGCCCAATTTTGATTTAGATCAAAACCCCAATTTTGGCCCCACAGCTTGCTTCCACCAAATTGAACCCATGACCTACTCCATATGCCACAATTTGTGTTGAAAAACCTTCATAACATCCCCATACATCAAAAGTGACATTTGTCACAATTTGTGAGGCCTCAATTTAATTTTATTTCAGCCTAAGTCAAAAAAGCCCCAAATTTACCCCAAATTGGTCTTGTCTCAAAACCTCACCAAATTGATGGCCTTAGCCCCAAAATTTCCACTCCATTCCTGCATAAAAAATCTTCACAACATCTCCCTTTATCATTTGAACAAATTAATTTGGACTTAGCCCAAGGATATCGCAACCTAGACCAATGTCTAGCCTAACATGCCCAAATTGACCAAATTTCAAAAATCCTTCAAATTGACCTTCCAATTGAACTCAAAATTACTTCAACCCGTCACCAAAAATCATCCTAACAATCATCTACACAATGTTGATCAATTAGTTGGGTCAATTGACAAGGCCAGCCTAGCCCAAACATAAGTTTTGATCACTTGGAACCACACTGAACCCATTCACTAAAGGTGGCATAACTATCCTAAAGTCATCAAATTGATGGCTCCACAACCATGAATTAATTAGACCCTAAGATTCAGCCAAAACCCATCTAACTACCTAAACTAAGCCATGGACCAAAGGTCCCCAAAATTAAGGGATTTTTTTTCCAAAAATATACATGCTTAAGATACCTTTACCAAAACTAAACCTC
>NW_018220041.1:0-3842 GCF_001263595.1 Phalaenopsis equestris
GTATCTTTCTCATGAAGTCTGAGTAATTTACTTTAATTTTCTCCCTACCCTGAGATATAGTGAAATGAAGAGATAACATGAATGTGTCATTAAAATAAAAAATAAATTATGATAATTTTTCAACTCCGAACTTAATTTACTTTTCGATCTGGCCAATTAAACTGTTAAAATATGTTGTGAAACATATGATCCGGGAAATGGAGTATGAGTTCTACAACAGAGCGAGAATCACATTTGATTCCATTAAGGAGAACTTCGTTGATGGAATTAAGTCCAAATAAATAGAGAAATATACTTTGTTGGGTGTAGAATTGGAGAACATTTAGGATGACAGACTAAAATCCTCAATTCGGTCTTAGTGTTTAAAAATTAAAGTGAGAGTTAGCCTTCAGGTGAAAGGAAGTGGGAGTCAGTATCCTCCTAGCCTAGCCATGGATTTAGGGACTAGACCTGGGATTAGCCAATGATTTTCTATAGCACTGTATCAGGGTAGATAATTAAAACTGTTCATATTTGGCACAATACATATTTGAACCATTTATCTCTATCTCATTTTACCAGAACATCATTATAGTGGGAAAGATGTTTTTTCACATAAGAAATCTTTATCATATAAACATAGTTTAATAGTTTAAAAGATTAATAGTTTTTGTTTAAACTTTATATTTCAGTCTTGTTATTAGTTAAATAATTTATTTCTGATAATATATCAACATTCGAAATTAGTGACACTAATTTCTTATTGACTTTCTGTGAATTTCCTAGTAAATTTATCATTTCAAATTTAAACCTTTCTCGAGGGATCGATAATTGGGGTTTAACTAAAAAGTTTTTTATTACTTGATAACGATATGTATACTTGCGTAGAATCCCAACATAAATTGTTTAAATTTTTTATTCATAAAATATTGCATCAAGCTTTTGGCACCGCTGCATAGCGGAGTCAACTATACAATTTTTACACAACTATATTATCGTGGGATCAAATTTTTGGTGTCGTTACTGGGGAAGGTAACGGTAAATTAAGGGTCCGTTTGGGGCAGCTTGTGCGTTTCAGGATAAGCTGCTTATCTTGAAACGCGGCCCGCGGGCCGGCTGTGGGGGGCGACCCACGGCCTGCGTTTAGTATAAAAATCAAAACGCAATTTCGGATAAGCTGGCGAAACACGCGAACCAAACGGTACGACGGTGTTTTGAAAATGTCGCCCGCACTTATAAGCTGCCCCAAACGGACCCTAAGTAAATTTGGTAAATTAGGAAATTTAGAGATAATTATATAAAAAATTGGAAAAAATTAAAAAAATCAAAAAATCAAAAATCCAAAAAGAAAATATTTTTTTATTCAAGAATTATTTTTAAGAAATTTTTTTTTGCTTATTATATTTGTTTATGCAAAATATTTTGCTTTATTTGTTTATGTGAAATCCCTTACGATTCAGTATTAGAACGTACTATTAGAAAAATTTGAAAACAAAAAAAAATTAAAAATTTAAACGAAATGGCGAATAATTTAAATAATCAAATCAACGAAAATCGATAAAAACCTTTAAAAGATTATGCTAATCCGACAGCAGATGAACTTCACTTGACAATTCAAAATGTTGATGTTGCTGCTAATCAATTTGAACTTAAACATGTTATTATCCAAATGGTACAAAATAAACAATTTGGAGGAACGCCTACTGAAGATCCAAACTTACATCTTGCTAGTTTTCTTGAAATATGTGTTACTTTTAAATATGATGGAGTGTCTAATGATACTGTTAGGCTTAGACATAAAGCCAAGGTGTGGTTAAATTCATTAGCACCTGGATTTATTAAAACTTAGGGAGAACTATCACAATAATTTTTAGCTAAATATTTTCCACCCTCGAAAACTGCTAAGCTTAAAAATGACATTACATTTTTTTGTCAGTTTAAAGGGGAATCGATATATGAAGCTTGGGAAAGATTTAAAGATCTTCTTAGAAAATGTCCACATCATGCTTTGCCAGATTGGTTAATAATTCAAATATTTTACAATGGATTAATAGGATCACTAAGATCTATTATAGATGCTGCTGCGGCTGGATCAGTAATGTCAAAACTTTTTGATGAAGCATATTATTTAATTGAAAAGATGGCTACTAACATTTTTCAATGGCCCTCTGAAAGGGTAAATCCTAAGAGAGTAGCTAGTATTCATGATTCTGATGCAATGTCTATTTTAGCATCTCAAATTGCTACTATTTCGAAAATGATTGATTAAATAGGAGTGAACTATTCTCAAATACCCCCAGTATTAGAGAAAAATTCATTTATTGTAAGTAAAGAAAATTATATTTTTGAAATATTAAAAATCTTAAATGTTCATGTAAGATTAGACTTTATGAAATCTTTAGGCTAATATAAATTTGTTAAGTGAAAAAATGTGACAAGTTTTTGACTTTAAGAAAAGGATAGTGAAGTTCTAAGTCATTAAAAGCTATCCAGATATAGTAATCCTCACATATAGAAAAAGAAAAAGAAAAGAAACGAAAAAGAAAAAAAATTGAGGGAGAAACTTGAGGAGATGTCTAATTAAAAATTGGCTTTCACTTGAATCAGATTAAAAAAGAAGGATTGTTACATTTCTAAACTTCTACTTGAGTATTAGTTTATTTACTAATAAAGTCTTATAAAGTTCTTTTTCATATGAATACTTTAAGTAACTTTAATATGACAATTTACATTTTTTCTTGAAAAAAATAGAATAGCAGAAATCTTGGACTTGATTGCTAAATATTCTTATACCTTTAGTATTAACTGAAGTTGTTTTAACTTTTTCTTAAGTTATGCTATTGTATTTAGTGAACTAAGATATGGAAATCTAGAAGTTAAATTCTTTACCATAACTCATATTTTTACATATTTTTAGACCCATATTTTATACTCATTTTTTGTGATATTGCACTTTAACGGAAGATATTTTTATGTTTTCTTGCACGTTGTTGAATTTTAGGACTTAAAGCAAAAATGGTGAAATTCGAAGTAAAAATGAAGAAGCTGAAAGTTGTTTAGCGTCGACGGCACCGTTTGACAGAGAGGACGAATTTAATTATAGGACACTAGCGCCGACGACACCAGAATGGGCGTCGACAGCGCCAATGTCGGGTGCGGCCAATGTCGGTTCAGCCCCGATTTCTAGAAGATTCGAAGAATCTATACGCATTTTAAAGAGTTTTTGGAGACACCTATTGGAGAATCGACTTTAGGCTTTATTTGGGACAAAAATTGATCAGAAAGAAGACTCTTCCTGTTATTTCATCCCCTCCATGCAACATTCTACACATCACACATTCTTCCATTTTTCATTCCACAACCATTTAGAGTCCATTGTTTTTATAATTTAGAGTTTTGTGATGAGATTAAGTGTGAACTCTTCTCTAAGTGTGTTGGAAAGAAGAAAAGTGAAAGATTTCTTCTTCCTTTATTTTCTAGAACAGGCTACAAGGGATTTGTTTTGAGAAAGAGTTTCAGATAAGTGTTGTTTGTTTATTAATGTTGTATGAATTTTTCTTTATATATGAAATTTCTGTTTTGTTGTATCTTTCTCATGAAGTCTGAGTAGTTTACTTTATCTTTTTTCCTACTCTGAGATATGGTAAATGAAGAGATAATATGGATGTATCAATATTAAAATATAAAATAAATTGTGATAATTTTTCAATTCTGAACTTAATTTACTTTTTGATCTGGTCAATTAAACTTTTAAAATATGTTGTGAAACATATGATCCGGTAAATGGAGTATGAGTTCTACAACAAACTGAAGATCACATTTGATTCTATTAAGGAGAACTTCGTTCATAGAATTAAGTGCAA